>NW_026112072.1:0-7500 GCF_024679095.1 Eriocheir sinensis
GTACTATATGTGTGTGTGTGTGTGTGTGTGTGTGTGTGTGTGTGTGTGTGTGTGTGTGGACGTGTGAGGGTGTAATAATAATAATAATAATAATAATAATAATAATAATAAACGGTTTATTAAATGATAGCAGCTGTAAAGCTGAAAATATACACGTTACAAATACACTCTTGAAATATAAAAGAAAAAAAAAAAGCGAAAATGTACAATATGAAAGGGATATGGGGGTCTGGGGTGGTAGGGGGGAGGTGAGGTGGTGGAATGCAGTGCGCTGGTGCGGTAGGAGGAGGAGGAGGTGTGTGTGTAATAATAATAATAATAATAATAATAAACGGTTTATTAAGTGATTGCAGCTGTAACGCTGAAAATATACATGTTAAAAATACAATATTGAAATAAAATAGAAAAAAAAGAACAATGTGAAAGGGGTATAGGGGGTCTGGGGTGGTGGGGGGGAGGTGAGGTGGTGGAATGCAGTGCGTTAGTGCTGAAGGAGGCGGTGTGGTATTCCGGGTGACGGGTCAGTTGTTTAAGCCCCAGGTCAACCCCAGGTCAAAAAAGGGTCAGGTCGCAGTTGATGGCAGGGGTGCAGGTAGAAGCGGTGTCGGCCGTCGCTCAGCTTAGTGATGACCTGCTAATCTCTCCAGCCGGTGAGACAAGATAGGAAGAGGTGGACCGAGAAGCGGTAGGCGTGGGAACATCAAAACGTTTGCACTGCCCCATGCCACTTGCCCTTGCCACTTGCCCCAACCATGACTCCACCTGAGTGACGGGCCTCAACACTGCACTGCACCTGAACCGAATTCTCCCAGCAGCATGATGGTCGGGCTGGTGTACCTGGGGGCACCTGGGGGCCGGCGTCGGCTGAATGGTTAGGCGGCGTCGACGTCACACTGGCCATTACTACTCTTCATTGTCTTCACGGCACCACAAACGCACTGCACTCACTTTCTCTCACCATGATTAAGCTTGATGTCACAAAAGTTTCTTACAGTGTTGGGTTATTGATGAAAAGGGAGAGGGAGATGGAAGGGAAGGGGAGAGGCCAACAGGCTGGCCCCAGGCTGCTCCTTACGGAGCGCCGTGACCCATGTCTGACCTCGGTCAGGTCTGGGCCACAAGTGTGTGTGTGTGTGTGTGTGTGTGTGTGTGTGTGTGTGTGTGTGTGTGTGTTTAACTTACTCACGGTCTGATCACGTGATGGACTCTTGAAGACCAATCGATACCCTCCCAGAGAGCTTTGATCTCATTTATAGTAACTGACCTTTGAGTATACGTGGGACCTCGCCTACCAGTCCCTTCATCTATCATCAGCAATTATGAGCTAATTACTCGTCGTCCAGCCCCGGCGTAGAGATACCACCGCCTGTGTCCATGACCGACTGCGCCCCCGACAGGCCTACTGGAAACAATTTGTCCAGGTATTTGGTGGTCACAGCGGGGCGCCTCAGCGGTGAGATATTATGGGCCTCGCCGCCCCTCCCTGGCACCCCAGCACATGTATGGGGCAGGTGACGCGCCGCCCCTGCCGCAGGAGTCCAGAATCTTCCTGACCAATTTGAAAGCCTCCCGACAATGCCAGGAGCTGTGTGCTTCCCGCCATTTGGTGTTTAGTTGTCTGTACGTAGAAGTGACGATCTGATGCGTATAGTCTGTCGCTACGCAGTGCTGGGGCGTCGTGTGCGTTCAGTGGAGTCTTGCAGTGGGATATGTTTACCAATTTGTACGCACCAGACCAATTAGCTCTCATAAGAAAAGACACCACTGGAAAGTTGAAAATTTTAATTAAGTATAATAATGAAATAATATTAAAAGGAAATATGTAAACTTTATCAGGACTATATCAATGTTCCTATGCATTGGTTAAAATCACAACAGTAACATCGGTTTCCGATATGACCTACGTGGAAGGAGGCGGACGATAATAAAGCGTATAGGTGGAAAAATGCCTCCACACCAAGGCTCCGTGGTTTGCTAGGCCCTTTTTTTCTGCCCAGGCGAAGCGATGATGGCTTGAAATAATGAACCGACGAGGTACTTCTGAGGATGGCTGTTCAGACAGCCCAGCAGACCAGCCAATTAATGTTCAAACGATGTGCAAGACGCTGACGCAGTAACTGAATAAATGTTTTATTCATCAGTTGTTGAACTTCATTTAGTAGAAAAAAATATTGAAAAAGGAGAAGTTTGATTAATGGAAGTTGTAGCTTCAGGCCGCGGAGGGCGTCCGTACCCCTGGCTTCCTAGAGGTGTGCCTACCTGGAAATGTACGGAAAACATTTTACCTGAGCATGCCTTTCCTGAAGCCCTAGCGTGGCATAACAAGGACTAGATTTCTTGGATAACAGTGGTTTCATGTATTTTTTTTTTTTTTTTTTTTTTACGCGATCGCTACAGCTTCTCGACCATCACTCTCACTTCACCACCTTCCACCGATCCATCCATCCATCCCTCCACCAACAACCTCCACCCTACGTTTATTTACATCTTCCACTATCAGTCTCTCCCTTCCTCCATCCCTTCACCAACGTCTAATCGTCCACAGCATCCACTTCCTCCCACTAATAACTTCCACCCATCGTCCACCCAAAGCTCCACCCTCCCTCCGACACCAACTCTCGCCCTGCCCCGCCGACCCCTCCCAGCCCCCCCCCCTCCCCCTCCCCCCGAACCGCCCCGCCCCCAACGCCAGGCCATCCCGGGACGGAGAACAAACAAACGAGGCGCCCTGTGACTAGGATTGCCCAAAATAGGAGAAAAGAAATTCATTACAAATTCATGGAGGATCACGAGGAATGGGTTTTGTGGTAGTACATGATGATAGGATGCTCTCTCTCTCTCTCTCTCTCTCTCTCTCTCTCTCTCTCGACAGTAAGGTACTAAGTTAAATATACACGTATACTTTTATTCATTTAGTCTTAATATGCACTGACGAGCTGACAATCTCCTATCCTGCGGATGCGCGGCTCACGTCACACCCGGGAGGCTGAAGACAACACCCAGCAAGAGTATTTCCACGTCTCGTACATATCAATATGCTCTGAAGTTGATTTTCACCGCCGCGAGAGCACGTATTCCGGGATTAATACACATCTCGGTACAGATCAGGCATAAATGGCTACATAGAAGTACGGTATATTTGGGGACATCCGGTGTAGCTGAGCGTGGCCTCGGTATACATATCCGTCGCATTGGTCCTTGAGCCTGTAGTGGCTACGAACCCATCACCGCGGGACACGAGCCAGCGTGACATCCGAGGTATCTCAGTTTGGCTTCCCCAGGTTTCCCCAGGTGCCCATTGATCAACCATCCCGAAAGGTGGAATGAACAGCTGGGTGAGTTGCACGCCGACCGGCCACGGCAGGATTCGAAACTTGATAATTCCTGTATCCTTTTTCCTGCATCTTAATCTTACCTGGAACTGCAAGTTATTTTGTTACTTTTTTGCAGTCGTTGGGCCTTAAAGTCAAAATTCTGGCTATGCAGCAGGTTTAAATTCACCTTACTTTTCTTCGTAAACTCGACAGCAAATCAATTAAAAATAGTCATTTTAATAGGAAAACACTTTACAACACTGCCAAAAGTATGTCATTACTGGTGTCAAAAATATCAAGTGGCATAAACTACTGTTAAAGAAACGCGGAATGTAGATATCAGTTTCAAGGTTGGACAGGAAGTGTTTACAATCACTGGCGGTGAGCTGCCCTGCACGGCGACGAGTGACATCACGCGTACGAATTGGCTCACTGAAAATATCAAGGCTAGTTAGGAGGGACGCTGTTCAGTGAGCTAACAAGTGTGTCACACGAGGCACGTTCTGTGAGTATTCGGCTGGAATTACTTAAAACTACGTGAGAAATGAACTAGAAGGATTGTAAAGAGTGAGGGCTGACGCAGCGCATCCAAGGCGTCGCCCTACCACTCTGCTATACTTGATGGCGGCCATTTATTTATGGAAATAGTAATTGAGGTAATACAGTGTTTTCAGAAGCATTGTGATGACATTAATGTTAGGGAACAAAAGTATTGTAGGAACTCGGCCCCAGAAAGCAATACAAAACACGAGTACACCGCCGCTAGCAGACAGCTGAGGTGGCGCGTTTACACTTGACCGACTCCTCTGTTATTCTAATCGTGGCGGAGATTCCCTCCTCCCTCGGCGATACACGCAGGGATGGCGCAACACCCCCGGCAATCAAAGAACTTCACGGCCGCTAAGTATAGGCCAAACTTCCCTGGTCATTAAGTCCAACCCTCCACTCGCCGGCAGCCTCGGGGCGGTCATCTGTCCGGCATCCTAATACCCATGATTGGGCACCGCAGCCTCTCCATGCGACCCCAGTGACCCTGGGCCACCCCGGGCCCTGGAGAGGAAAGACTGGCACACGTAGCTTTGTAGACCTTTAAAGCTGAGATATTTTTTTAAAGAAAACAATAGTGTTTACTATTTTTCTCGAGAAGCAGCACAAATAGTATGCAGTGTAGTCCATCCCTTACTTTTGAACAGGCTAAAGAATGAAACCGACTTAGTTATGCAACGTGCGTGTATGATGTATCCCTCAATCTTCGCCATAATGGTGAGTTGCTACGTGCTCGACGTCGATATTCCGAAACAGGCAATGTGGAGGTTGGGATGATGGTAGCAATGCGCCAGACGATGACGAGTAATGTCAGTGTCTGCATACTCGTTTTTGTCATGGGTGTATCGGGACGCAAGGCTGGTCTGGGGAAGTACATGGTAGCCCACACATGGTTTGAAAAGGTTCGGACAATGACATAGTGCGTAGAGTCGTGTGGCGTAAGTTCGTGTGTGGTGGCGCTTCACATCATGATGCATTGCAGGTCGTCCCTACACTAACGTATACTTAATCTGCCTCCCCCTCACCCCATCTTTCCTTTCCCCCAGGACGGTGTCGTCAGCGGGGGTCCTTGGCGCCCACCTGCTGTGCTCGCGGGTGCCCGGCCTCACGCCCCGCCAGAGCCGCATCTGTACGCGGGCGCCTGACGCCATGGTGGCCATCAGTGAAGGTGCGAGGGCGGGCCTGCGAGTGCCAGCGGCAGTTCCAGCATCATCGGTGGAACTGTTCCCTGGCGTCTACCAGCAGCAGCGCGTTCGGCCACATCGTTCTTGTGGGTCAGTTAATAATGGCTGGCGAGGTTTCATCCATGCTTTTCTAAACTTCACATTTCAGACATTGATTGATATTATGCAGCTTGTATGGCACTTACTAACACAAAGATGGAAGCGAGCACCGTGACAGTAACACCCTCGTTCTCACTCGTCAGGATGTTACTTGTACTTCTGTCGCTCAGGATCATATGTAATAATCATAATATAAGAGTAAGACGATATAGTCATTCATGTTTCTGGGCTTCTAAAACTCCAGATGAACCTCTTAAAGTAGCCCGAGCTGCACGTACTGCATTGCATCCCTGACCATTAGGCTGTCGTGGAGGGGAAGGTATATGTAACCTTTCTCCGCACTTGAGCATGGGATTAACCCTTGCGACATACCAGCAAGCCATCCCCGCTCCCAGAGGCTCTCAGCGACCGTGTCCCCATTATTCTCCCGCCGCCGGGCAAGGGTGAGCACACAGCGCCCCACAAGGGTTGCTTCGTCCCCTCAACACGTGCGCACCGTTCCTTTTCACGTCTCTTTCACTGCTCCCTGCCTGAGCCCCTGTTCCCCCTACTTATCTCCTTCTTTGCCCTCAGCTCTATTTGTTTACGTAATAGCATGTAATCCTCGTTTTGTACCGATTGTCATTTTTGTTCTCTAAAACCCAATTCAAAGGTCCATTAGCCTGTTAAGATCCCCCCAGGACATGGTCAGCTTGCCATATTTCTTCACCGAACAACACTCTTCTCGTAAACCTTCCTACAAGATGAGCAGGATTCTTATGAGTGTTTACCAACTACGTGTCCGTGTTCATGTAACTTTCAACTTGCTCAAAACTCCTCTCGAAGATGATCTGCAGACCGATTTACTGCGTGACATGTTCACTATTCAGGGACTGGCCTGCACCCCCTCGTTGTGAAAGCGTTGTGGACAGTCAATGAAGAAAGTCTTTTGTGCCACCAGTCTTAACAATCAGTTACGGTACATTCTCCTGGATGATCCTTTTCTAACGGAGGGAATCTGGCACAAAAGCCACCAATGAGGCTCGCTGCCCGCGGACATTATCTTACAAAAACCAAGGGGAGTGAGTTGAGCAGGGCAGGATGGGGCCCCGGACTGAACCAGATCATTTGTCGCATCACGAAGCCTGTATGGCCGGGGACAAGAAAACACCCGCCCTGCCATCCGCCCGGTGGCGTAGTTTGTGCTGGGGGCGCAGCTCCTCTTTCAGTGGCAGATGCACATTAACTGAACACATTAATTATGAACGCTAAAGTTCATGTATGTTTTCACATTATCAGACAACTTTTACAGCATTCGTAAGATGCAAAATATATAAATACTGGGTCTTTCTGAGTTCACTCTCGACTTCCGCCAGCGCTGGCCACACCCATCTCTGAGGGGAGGGGAGGGAGCCAGTGTGTGGTCAGCGTGGCCATCATTGCACCGAAAGTAAAATTTATTAGTAATAAATGTCATGCCTTGAAGGAGCTAGTTGGGTGAGCATCAGAAGTGGCCGCCCGTCAATCATGCTGTAGGCCGCCTCCTCCCCCTCCCCAGCAAGCCCAGTCACCCCCTTAATGGCCGGCCTCAGCCCCACCAGCCACGCGTCCCCTACAATTTTGTATCTAAATCACTCGTAGCGCTGGTGCCAGAACCGGTTGGGTTTCTTTATCTGTGTGCCCGTTTTCTGGCGTTGTAACGGCCCATCAGCAAGTATCCGCATGAAATCTGTGACGAGAATACCTCACATGACTTCTGTGATTTTGCGACGCCATACATGCCTGACATAAAGTGCAGGCAGCAAACTGTGGGTCATTTTCGGGATATAATCTCGTGGAGGCAAGACGTTAAACATAACGCCACAGAACTCTTCAGTGCTGCTGCTCCCGCCATCAGCCCTCGGGACATCACCATCGAGGGGCCGCCCGGTGATTATGACGAAAAAGGCAGACACACGCAGACAGGCCGCCCTTGAATGTGGCATTGCTGGGTTATTGCCGCACCGGTGGCCTGGGGCAGCAGTCCTTCACCCGCTTCTTCCGAACGCCGCATTACACGCAAAGAATGTCTTGGAATCAAATAATTGTCTTGATGTTAATTAGTTTTTTCAGGAATTCATAAATAAGTAACAGCGAACATGATCTGATTTGTCGTAACTCAGTTGTGTTGATCTACGGAAAAGAATATACAATGACTTCTTGGTGTGGTTACCTGGATGGCTGAAGGCTTCCTTGACATTTTTTTTCTCAACAAAGGAAAGTTCCTAGTGTATTAATCTCTTGTGAATTATGACAGCTATGCCTCTAAAAACAAAAATATTAATGGATGTCAGGTTAGTTATTGACAAATAGGAACAGTTCAGTGCGGTGAGCGATGG
>NW_026112072.1:12500-72500 GCF_024679095.1 Eriocheir sinensis
ACCACAAGCCCAGAAGAGCCAATGAGGAGATGAGCACCACGGCCAGAGCTCAGCTGTGGCATACTCCCTTGAACCTCCCTGAGTGTCTACCTACCTAACCTACCCTAACAAACTTCTTCTAGTAATTAACCATCTAACGATCTAACAAACTAACTATTGAACTATCTATTAAACTAACCATTTAACTATAATTATAATTAACTATACTCGCCTATCAATTAAGAGGCGGTTTGGGGGCCCCCTCACCCCTCCCTCAGGGCGCATGTATATGACTGTGTGTGTGTGTGTGTGTGTGTGTGTGTGTGTGTGTGTGTGTGTACTGTATGGTACTTGGAAGCGCGCCTGAGATGTGTTATTTTGCCAATTACGGATAATTCTCTCTCTCTCTCTCTCTCTCTCTCTCTCTCTCTCTCTCTCTCTCTCTCTCTCTCTCTCTTTCGCTATCTCTGTCTCTATATCTCTCTCTCTCTCGCTCTCTCTCTCTCTGTCTCTCTCTCTCTCTCTCTCTCTCTTATATCTCCATAGCTATCAAGTGCTCCTTGCCGCTTACTCAATAATTCTGGGAACGATCTGAACACACAGGAAGGGCCTAAACATTTTATGTACGAGTATGTATGGGAGGAGGACCTAAGATGGGCATTAAAGTTAAAATAGAAACAGCTTGCTAATTTTTTTATGGGTTCAACTGAAGCACTTTCGAATCGGTGCTCGACCCAGGCCTGGAGCACCTGCTTCACGAGGAAGTAAATCCCACGTCCATTCCCGACAGAAAAACAGGCGGCAGCGGCAGCGCAACTCCGAGGCAGGGCGCCGGCTCCTCCGACACCGCGTCAATGCCCTTCAGCTTCACAGCATACAAAAAGGTGAGTCCCGAGCATATTTTTTTCATTGCGTCACAAAGCATCCTATTGCAGTCACCGTGACAGTCACGCAACACTTGATCTTTGTTGATAGAATATTCAATGCTAATCGAAGTTCAGGTGGACGCTAATATGTTTGAATAATTATATTTGTATTTAGATGTTTTGATAAGATTTGACAATATTAGCACAGATTGAAAAAGTACGCATGACTAAGATTCAGTGTCCGAATTTTAACGTTTTACGTGTCATTCTCAATCAGGCTTGTTTTGGCGTGCATTAGCTTTACACACACACACACACACACACACACACACACACACACACACACAGTCTATATATGACGTTATGTTGTCATGGCAACTGTTCCAACCAAATACCTAACAAGCCAACAGTAATGAATATTTGACTATTCAATCAGTAAATCAAGCGGAACTGATGGAACACCAGTTGCAAGTAGTCTGACTAACACTTTTACGAGCTATATAAACAATTTGGATATTCGTAATCAGTGATCTGTCTTGAGATTTATCAAGTGCAGCGAATATTTGCATATCAACGCTTTTGCCCAATGACGAACTAAACAGTCTCTGCACAAACTGCAAGGCAGAAGAAAACTTTACATATGTTTTTTCACAATATTTACATGAAAATGGTATATCTAGATCTTTTATTAATACTCTTGTGATATCCTTTGTGGCTCCTTAGATAACGTCTTTGCTGTCACCAGTGACCCTTGATTGAGCGACATTTCTGACCAGACCGACTAATATATTCGCTTATCCGACTGAAACACATCTACTGCCCTGTGTGTGTGTGTGTGTGTGTGTGACCATGTGTGTGTGTGTGCCAAATCGTCCGGCTGCTGCAATATTTCCATAGTCCTCGTCATTTCCCAGGGATGAAGTGAGATCTTTGCTATATTTGGAATTTGTTATATGACAAATACATACATTCATTATTTCGATATATCGCCTGGTGATATTCTGACAAACAACGTATTTACCTTAGATGTGGCCCATAATTGCGTCTGGAAACCACAGGTTGCAACTTCACGGGCAAGCGGACAGAGACAACCAGTTTTCTCTGACTGTTAATTTTCTCATGAGAGCTGAGACCTTAGGCCTAAACCCTTGCTGTGATTACCTGCTTACACAGAGCGTGCTACATATTGTCCTCATTGAAGTTTATATATGTATATGTATATATATATATATATATATATATATATATATATATATATATATATATATATATATATATATACACATTATATATATATATAATCAGTAATGCACTTATAATAAAAGCTGTAGTCGGTGCCTTCATTGGTGAATGTGTTAAAATGTGACTGACTAATCAGCGTGCTGGGTTCCAATCCCGGCCAAATGTGTCAACCTTAGCCCAGCCTGCTGTTTGCCCTCCTTTTTCTGGCTTCAGGTCGACAAATGAGGTACTTACCTGGAGAAACCTAGGAGAAGGTAAACTGTGGTTTTATATATACTACAAGCCCAGAAGCCAATGAGGAGATGAGCACCACTGGCCAGGCTCCCAAGCTGTAGCATTATACTCCCTTGAATCTCCTAGTGTCTACCTAACTACTAACTAACTAACTTCTAGTAATTAACCATCTAACGATCTAACTGAAACTAACTATTGAACTATCTATTAAACTAACCATTTAACCTATAATTATAAGGCCTAACTACTCGCCGCTTACAATTAAGAGAGCCGGAATGAGGCCCCTCACCTCCCTCAGGGTACGCATGGATATGACTGTGTGGCCAATGTGTGTGTGTGTGCATTAATGCGTGCTTGGTGTGTGTGCCCAGAGCGCCCTGAGATGATGTTATTTTGCCAATTACGGATGGTTCTCTCTCTCTCTCTCCTCTCTCTCTCTCTCTCTCTCTCTCTCCTCTCTCTCTCTCTCTCTCTCTCTCTCTCTCTCTCTCTCCTCTCTCTCTCTCTCTCTCTTATCTCATAACTATCAGGTGCTCCTTGCCGCTTACTCAATAGATTCTGGGATCGATCTGAACACGGGAACATTTTATGTACGAGTATGCTTGTATGGGAGGGAGGACCTAGAATGGGCATTAAAAAGTTAAAAATAGAAACAGCTTGCTAATTTTTACTATTATGTAGGTTCAACTAACACTTTCGAATCGGTTAACCGGACAGGCCTGGAGCACCCGCTTACGAAATGTAAATCTTCATTACCACGACTGAGACGAGCGGCGAGGCGGCACCGCAGCTTTCAGGCAGGGCGGCGGCTCCTCCGACACCTCCGCGTCATGCCTTCAGCTTCAACTGGGTATAGGCAGGTCCCGAGCAGGTTTTTCACGTTATATGAAGCATCCTGTGCAGTCACCGTGACAGTCACGCAGCACTTGATCTTTTGTTGATAGAGATATTCAATGCTAATCGAGTTCAGGTGGACGCTAATATGTTTGAATAATTATATTTGTATTTAGATGTTTTGATGGATTTGACAATGTTAGCACAGATTGAAAAAGTACGCATGACTAAGATTCAAGAGTGTCCGAATTTTTAAGCTTTTCTACGTGTCATTTCTCAATCAGGCTTGTTTGGCGTGCGTAAGCTTTACACACACACACACACACACACACACACACACACACACTACACACAGTCTATATATGACGTTATGTTGTCTGTAGCAACTGTTCCAACCAAATACAGCAACAAGCCAACAGTAATGAATGTTGACTATTCAATCAATCGCAAATCAGCGGCAGGGAGAGCTGCACGCCGGATGGTGTTATTAACCGTTAAATAATATGAATGAATCCAGTAGTTTTACTTAATACCGGTAGTCATATGTTAATAGAAAAGTATCACGCTTCACAGCAACCAAAGCCTTATTCTCCGAAAATATCTTATCCGTTCACTGTAGCGACAGACTTTAATATTTGAACTTTGTATATTAGGATTATTTGTCAATCTCTTTCTTGGCACAATGTTAATGGAGTTAACATTCTAATGATCGTCAGAAGGAACATCCTCCATTCCAGTCCTCCTACACACCGGTACAGGGCGATAAGGAAGGAACCTCGCCAGAGGCCTAATTTCCATATTCAAGCAGCCTTTGTTTTTCCTCTTCTGAGCACACCTGAGAGATCCAGTACGATCATTTGCTGTGTTGTGGCTACCTCTCCAGAGCGACTGAGAGCCTAATAACAACACCCAGACAAGTCACTACGCGAGGATGCCGTGCGGCGAACGGAAACTGAACCGATGGTTGAAACTTTCGGTTCGTGAGCCAATGGTGGTTACTAGATGTCTGGTAATCAAGAATTCTAAGCTCTACATCAGAAGCATGGGGACTATGTAGTATCCTTGCAGTTAACAGTCCACTGATCTTGCAGATGCTGGCGAGTAATGTGCCTGGCCTTCTGCGTTAAACTGTAGTCCTCCCGCTCGGCCCATCATAATTTGCTGAAGCCACATGGGTGAGTGGCACTGCTCTTACCATCTTTTGCTGCCAAATATGTGCTCAAAAACATAGCAAAAAAAACACCACAACAGAGACTTAATTAATTAGGGATGCAGACATATGGGTGGAAGTTTAAGACATTCCTCGAACACTAACAGACAGTCGTGTCCCGTACATCGATGTGTGTGTGTGTGTGAAATGTGTGTGAGACTGGTGACTGTAGCTCTCAGCAGTGCGTCTGAAGAGTGAACAGTTTATATCAAGGTAAACCCAGAAAGCCTCCTTGGCTCAGATGTCAAGGGTGCAGGCAGGCGAGGCCCCAGTGGAAGGTCGATTTATTTGCCACGCTGTTACCCTTTCCTTGTCAAGTATATTTTATTTCCTGAATATGCTTTTCATTTTATAAATGGTGTGTGAAAGAAACACCATGCAAAAACCTTTCTAGAATAAATGTTTTTTTATACAATAACACAGCCTGGAAGGATTGTCTAGCATATAGGCTATTCCTTTTCCTCCACATAGGTATATCACACAGGTATATGCACTTTTTTATATACCCCAACAGACGAGCATGGCTGAACAGACACTCCAGGATGTCTGAACGACAGCTTATGAGGCTGGACTGAATGATCCAGCAGTTGCTGCAGGTTAGTGGTGTCACTGCTTAACACACACACACACACACACACACACACACACACACACACACACACACATAACACAAACGTATGGAAGTGGATTTTTCTATAGGTAGGTAGACTGATAAAGTGAGCACTAACTTCAAATTAGAAAATATTAATATATAAAATCATAATTACACAAAGAATAAGATTTTTACCCTCGTATATATTTTGCTTATTGATTATACTTCATTTGCATGAAATGCTGAGCAGCCATTATGCAAGGAAGGTGTATCGAGGAGGAGATAGTTAACTAGTCATTGCTTACCTGGGTTATCCAGTGATCCTGATCATGGGCTGCATTTCGTTCATATGAATAGGCCAGCTGGGTCTAGTGTGTCTAGGCAGGACATTTGGAACAGTGGAATCTTTACTGCGACACGGACCAAAGTTAGCATCGTGATTGCTGTTTACCTGTTTGGGTCTTGGCATATGACATATTGACATGCACTGCTGGCCTTCTATCCCGTACAATGCATGCTTATTCCAGAGGATAGTAACTAATGGTTAGGTACTTGTTGCCGGGACCGACACTTGAGTGGCAATCGGGGTCAGGACTCAGGAGTGGGCTGGACAGGTCAAATTTGGCACAGTTGCCTCCGTAAGTTAATTGGCTAATTTTGGGCGCGACAATGTTATCAAATTTATTAATGTAGTGACGCAACCTTAATAATTATTCACAACACCATAGATGTGCCTAACCTGGGCCATCCGTCTGATCATTATAATTATATGGGCCATTAAGTATTAGACGGACCAGTCAGAGGGCAATAACTAATAATATTTGACTCCTTAACTTTGCAAATGGTAACTTAAAACAATATGTTGCAGTTTGTCATAGTTCCCAAACAAGGGCCTTTTGAGTGTATTTTTGTTAGTGAAACTATTATAAATACAAGTATTGCTGCATGTCATCCTGGTGACTGTATTCCTAAATACTGACGGCATACAGGCTTTGAAGGAGGGTCATTAGTTTTCTTCATATTTATCTTCAGACCTGAATACTTTCAAACTGTGTAATCTCCTTGATATTTTTTTTTCAAAATAATTCAGTAAGACTATAGCAACAGTAGTTGTGGAGGAACAACACACAACCTGATGATTGGTTAGAGAATGAATATGATGAAAACCAGAGTTTACCTTCCCCAGGTTTCCATTTATCAAGCATCCTGAAAGGGAGGATGAACAGCTAGGTGGGCTGAGTTTAACAGGCACAGCACATTCAGGAGACCGTGGGGAAGTAGACTTTGGGTAACCCACACAGTACACAGCCTTTATGTGAATGTGTTCCTGCCCACCAACATTTATTCAGGCTTTGGGAATTCTGATTCTGAAAGCATTTTGTATATACTTGAGCTACTTTATTAAACTCAAGTATAGGAATTTCTGAACTAATTATAAGGTCTTTTCAAAGGCTTCTCATCATGATTTACTCCTACACATTTCGTTTTCCTTATTTACTTATCTACAGTTACACTGGGACTTTCCAAATACAGCAAAACATACTCATACCTTCCTCTTGGCCACCCTGACTGTTGTACAATTCCATGTAGGTAAATTCTTTACGTACGTAACTACCTCTTCCATATTATTTGTGACATTCACAAGAGCAAACAACTGGTATCTGCCAATGCCCAGTCTACTGGTTGTGTTCATGTTTCTGCCGTTCTTCCAGCTTGTCCATGTTAAATTTAGATCAGATGTCAGACAATTTTAAGCTCAGTTATCCCAGCTCTGTCATCTACGTAGTTTTTTTTCCTAATCTTTGTACTCCATCAGGTTTTCTGTTTCATTTGTTTACTGCCACTGATCATGGGTACTTTCCCAGGAACATCAGTCAGTTTGCCATTTGCTTTTCTTATATTTCCTCCAATCACATTAATTAGAAATTCTGATTATACAAATTGATTTAATAAGCCATTTCCCTGAGCATAGGGATAGTGGAGTGTTGCTACTTATGTGACAAAAATTGGTAAGGAATATATGAGTAGGTCTAAGATTAACAAAAAAAAAAAGGTCAGTGGCTCTGGAGAAGAACTGGAACAATTATAAAATAAAACAAGATTAATTATCCCATCAGTATATTAATGAATAACAAATGCATTAGTAAAACCTTTGTAACAATTAAATTAAAGCAGGGGTCGGCAGCCTTTTGAACATAGTGCAAAGTCTAATTAATGCCTTTTCTTTTACTACCTTGCGTGCCAGGTGTTATTTTTTCCCACATTATAAAGCGTATGTCCTATGGAAATTGAGATCATAATCATAGACATAGACTCATAGAGTATGTAGTGACCATTATAACTAAAGTAAAGTGTATTTTCCTGCACATGTATAACATAGATGCTACCTTTTTGTAGCAATTAGCATTCCTTGTAACTAAAAATATATTATTTTTATTTTATTTTAAATTTATACTCACAATATTAATGCGATCCTTGCCCTTGCTTCCCTTTGGCCAAAGTTGAAATTTCAGGTGAGTATCTGGACACCTTGAGCTTCACACAACCGTCAGAATGATCCGTTGTAAGCTTGCTGCGATGGGGGTTGAGGATGTGCCTCATGTGTAAAAATATCTGCTCACATTGATATGTAGATCCAAATGCTCATAGCAATGCAAAAGCTACCTTCTTCATGCAATTTAATTTATCAGGCAGTGAGGTCCAGGAACTTAATATGGAGGCTGCATGATCATTCATACTAGTTTCCAATATTTCTCGAAAATCTTTAAATTTAGCTGACCACAATGATGAGGCCTGAAGGTCAGTCAACTGCATTTCCAACTCCTCAGTTTCCATCCACTCAAAGAGAGACTCGTCCAACTCACTGTCTTTAAAGGTGTCTGGTCTGATTAAAAACGAAAACACTGGGCCAGTGTGTTGGAAATCTTGAAATCTGATTGAGGACTCCGACTTTAATTCTTGTATGTACACCTGAAGATCCGTAGTGTTGACAGGATGAATTGCAGACAAGCTCTTCAAGTTTTTGAAGTAACGGAAAGAACCAGTTTTGATATCTGATGAGTAAACTGCAAGCTTTGCAACAAATGCCTTCCAAATATCATACAAATCCATCACTGTTTTTCCTGCACCTTGCAAGATGGAGGTCGTTTAGACGTTTGGTGATGTCTGAGAGAAACATAAGTTTCACAGTCCAGTCTCTGTCCTCCAGCTCAGGATAGTCTTGGCCTTTTTCTGATAAAAAAAAAATCTTCATTTCATCAAAGCATTCCACAAACCTCTCCAATACCTTCCCACAGCTTAACCACCTAACACTGCTGTGCAAGGGTGTATCTTTGTAAGCACTGTCCGCCTCTTCAAGGAAAGCTTGAAACTGCCTGTGCGTAAGAGAAGAGTGTGCAACAAGAAAACTCACTACTGTTGTAACAGTAGCATCACTTTGTTGAGATCCGAGCTCCAGATCTTGGCACATAAATTTTCTTGATGAATTATGCAGTGCAATTTCAGAATGGGGTGTCCAATTTTATCCTCAACCATCTTAGTAAAACCCTTGTTTTTTCCTACCATGGCAGGGGCACCATCCGTTGTAACTGCAAAAATCTTTCTTATGTAAACCCCTCTGTTCTCAAAATGATCAGTGAATGTCTTCAGTATGTCCTCTCCCTTGGTAGGGCCACACACAGGTTTAAGACAGCACAGCTCCTCGTGTATCTCTGTGTCACTATACCTGGCAAAAACAGCCAAGCGGGGAATGTCATTTATATCCACGCTTTCATCCAGGGCCACACTGAACACAGGTGTAGTTGTTAAAGCAACAGTTTGTTGCTCACTTACATTAGCAGCCATTTCAGAAATACGTCTCTCCACGGTCCTAGCTGAGAGTCATGTCTTTTATCCTTGAGATGATCATGTGTTTGTTTGATATGCCATCAAATAACACCTCAGAGCACTCTAGGAAAGCTGCTTTTATAAAATCTCCATCAGTAAAAGGCTTTCCATGCTTGGAAATACACAGAGCTTGTTTGTAACTGGCCTCAGTTGCATTGTTTTTGTTAGCACTTAAACACATTACTTTGTTTCTCATAGCGCGATACTGCTTTCTTAATCGCTGCAGCCTTGTCTGTACTGTCCTTGAAAGTCTTCTCGTGTCTTGTTTCATAGTGTCTTTTAACACTCGATGTGCGGCACGACATTCTCGCAGCAGAGAGCACACACAGCACGATCATTCTGCTGAATAAATCCAAGTCATTTGTCCATGATGACTGAAATGATCGGACATCAAGCTTGACTTTTCGCAGTAGCCATGGCGACAGTAACTAGAAAGTGTCACTCACGGCGGCTAAATAGTTACTGAAGCAGAAATAACAACGCTGCCGCTGAGTGAATGATTCGTCAGCAGCTGAAATGTGTCTCGTACTCGTTTACATCTCGTTGTACTCACGTATTCCTCATCGCGGGTACGAAACATTGTCGTTTTAATTCAATGTATCATAGGAAAGAATGATTTAAAATCGTTCGAAACTTAAACTGTGATAAAAGTAAGGATGTACTTCTCTCTCTCTCTCTCTCTCTCTCTCTCTCTCTCTCATTATTCTGTTTTTAGCTTTTCTTTGCTTCTTCGAATCACGTGGCGTGCCATAGCAAGCACTCTGCGTACCAAGTCTGCACGCGTGCCAAAGGTTGCCGACCCTGGTAGCCTCTTCACATTGTTTAGGTTCTGTAATATAAAGGAGACTATCCCGTGGACTGTATCCACTCAGCGTGTGACGAGCTGCGGCGTAGGGGACGTGATGGACTGCGCCTCCACTTACGTGTGTTGTTATTCCAGTCTGGACGTGCTATTCATAACATTTCCGATGCTCAATAGAGTAAACCGAGCACACGGAGGCATAAACACTATGAAATGTATGTCCTTTATATGCTTCACAGAGCACGCCTACTCCTCATGCGTATTAACCTGTTTCATATCTACATGTTGCTGCAGAGATGAATGAATACATGAATGAATGTGCTAACCAAATCCAGTTTTAACTTGTTTTATAGTTACGTTTCATATACGCACGTTGTTAGACAGAAAGAAAGGGAAGTCTCACTCCACTGTTCTCCAGCACTCTGTGCTCCTTCTTGCATAATGTCATTGTGTGTCCTCTGAAGTTGTTTGCACTTCACTTTTGTACATTGCGCGTGCTGGCAGAACTGTGAGTGAAGATGTGCCGGTCTGCAGGATGTTACCACTTCACTTTTGTATATTGCGCGTGCTGGCAGAACTGTGAGTGAAGATGTGCCGGTCTGCTGGATGTTACCACTTCACTTTTGTATATTGCGCGTGCTGGCAGAACTGTGAGTGAAGATGTGCCGGTCTGCTGGACGTTTGTTTTTGTATAGTATATATGAGCGGTGATGTGTGGGGATGCACCAGCTGCTGGACGTTTGTTTTGTTGAGTGATGTGTGGCAACGCCCGCAGTTTGTATGAGACGGGTGATCACGCGGCAACGGCGAGTGCACGATGGTTCGGGTGAGGCGAGGCTGAGCCTTTGGGCGAGTGCAGAGTGCAGAGGCGCTGCTGTGTTCCCGAGACTGCGAGTTCAGACGCTGCTGCGGTGTTCCCAGGAGTGCGAGACTGAGACTGTTCAGACGCTGCGGTGTTCCCGAGGAGTGAGACTGAGACTGTTCAGACGCTGCAGTGTTCCCGAGGTGCAGACTGGGACTATTTGGGCCAGCACAGAGGAGCGATGCAGAGTGTGTAGGGAGGAGGATGCCGAGGACACGAGATGCCAGGGCGGAGGAGGAGGAGCTTCGTGGACGCAACAGAGGAGCTACGCCACGCACTCCGGGCGGCACTCTGCAGCAGTGAGCGTGGGAAGCCTCCAGGGGCCACTCTGGCATCACACTCCTCGCCGCTCCGCCCTCTGCTGCCCCTGAAGGCGTGCTCCAGGGCCAGGAAGGCGTGGGCAAAGGAGGGAGCCCTTGACGTGGCCCTAATTAGAGGAAGCCTCCAGGACCACGCTGGCCCATGCTCCTCGCCCCTTCGCCTTCTGTTGGCCTGAAGGGGTGGGCAAAGGAGGGAGCCCTAGAAGTGGCCCTAATTAGGAAGCCTCCAGGACCACGCTGGCCCATGCTCCTTGCCCCTTCGCCTTCTGTTGGCCTGAAGGCGTGGGCAAGACAGGTCATGATGTGGCCCTAAGGGCGGCTGCCTCACGCCCCTTACTGCTCGCCGCCGCTGCCGCCCTGCCGCTAATCCTCGCGGCCAATGGGTGACCACCAGATGGCCGTTGCCATGATTGCCGCGGAGCCCAACATGAGCAGGGCGGGGCGGGCGTAATGCCACGCCACCCCCAGCCTCTCCAGGAAGCCGCCACCCGCCTTCCCCGGGCTTCCGGCAGGCCCCCGCCCGGCGCCCTGCTCGGCGCCCTGCTCGGCGTCCTCCTCCAAAGTCTCCCAGCCACTGCCATCCGAGGACTCGCCACTTTCCTCCTCCTCGTCCGCTCCTTCAGTGTCCGCCTCCCAGCCACTGTCGTCGTCGGCTGTGTCTCCGTCAGCCTCGTCACTCTTTTCTTCAGTATCCTCGTGTTTACCTTCATCGCGCGCCTCCCAGCGACTCTCGTCGTCGGCCGTGTCTCCGTCAGCCTCGTAGCTCTTTTCTTCAGTCTCCTTGTGCTTTCCTTCATCGCGCGCCTCCCAGCGACTCTCCTCATCGCTGTCTTTCTGCTGTTCGGCATTGCCAGGGTCTTGGGCGCCCGGTTCCAGCCCTGGGTCAATATACATCCTGTACCGTTGCCGCTTGGGTGGGGCAGCGGGCTTGATAACGTCAAACGGCCACACTGCTGTCGCCTCCTGCGTGGCCGGTGCGCCTTCAGCAGGGTGACCTTCTCCCTGTCGACGTGCAGAAAAACTCATGTTTGAGCTGTTCTGCTTCAGCTGCCTCATGAAGGTGTTGGGCTCCAATTTGGCCACGCGCTTCTCTCCGCTGAGCAGCGCCAGGGTGACCCTGACCTGTGCGCCGCCCTTGGCGCTGGTCCTGACAAGCTGCGCCAGTTCCAGGAAGGTAGGTGACGACGGGCGCACCACGCGGTCTACGTAGGTGAACCTGGCCACCTTCTTCGTCTCCTTGAAGCGCCACCCACCCAGCCCAGCGCCGCCGCACCACGCTCACCGAGACGCTGCGGGTGTCGGGCCCGGCCCCCGTGCCCCCGCCCTGCATCCCGTTCCAGAGCTCGGGGCCCCCGAGTGGCTCGCTGCGAGGCTTCCGGGGGAGCATGGTCGGCAATGTTTTATTAATTCAGAGAAAAATGACGCGGCAGCGACCAGGCCAGAGACGGCTGGTGGCGGCGCCCTTGTCTTCAGCCCCCTATCCCCTCCCGCTACTGACAAGGCTGTTGCCCGAACTGTGTGTGTGTGTGTGTGTGTGTGTGTGTGTGACGTCTGATCTGTTTATCTATCTAGATTTCGTGATGTATATGTTTATGGAACTTAATGGGTTACTCTCTCTCTCTCTCTCTCTCTCTCTCTCTCTCTCTCTCTCTCTCTCTCTCTCTCTCTCTGGACGAAGAAGAGAACTAAGAAAAAGAGCATTAAGTAAATGAAGACAGAAAAAGTCACCAATTAAAGCAAAGCAAACTCGTAACTCAAACACGCAATGTATTATAAGAAAAAAGAAACTCATTAATAATGTAAATAATGCATCAACGCCGTACGTCATTTTTCACGAGACAGTAAAGTAAAATTTGGAGCACGCCAGGATTCGAACCCGTGCTCGCAGATCCGGAGTCACGGGGTAGTAGTAGTAGTAGTAGTCGGTCGGGAGTTTTGCCTTTGTAACGGCACTCCCTGATGTGTCTACTGTCTGGGTCTATTGTTTTTCTTTTTCTTTCATTCTTTTTTCTCTTATTGTCCAAAACTTGTGTACTGTTGTTTTCGTTTGTTCGGTGTGTTCATTTTCAAATAAAATTTTTCCAATGGTGTCGTCCTCTTCTTCCTCGTAAGGCTGTTGCAGCCTCACGCACTTTATTCTTTCCTCTGCACAGGCCGGGCACCGGAGCAGGAAGTGTCGCAGGTCTTCGTGTTCAGCTTCACACATGTCACACTTGGTTTCCTCTTGCCGGTGTCTGTTTCTGTCTTTTAGTTGCAAGTTGTTTGTCCTGCATCTGAATAGCACTTCTGAGGCTTGGTTGTTGGTGTATACCTCCTCTTGTCCTCCCAACTCCTGTCTCCATTTTCTATATATCTTAAGGCTTGCTTTCTCATTCATTTGCCTCTTCCACTCTCTTGTATCCAGCTCTCTCATTCTCTGCTTTATACTCTCCTTTGTCTCATTCCTCACACTCACACTCAGTCCCTCTGTTGCTCTCAGTTCATTCAACAAATCTTTCACCCACCTACTTTGTCTCTTCTCTGTCATCTCCTCTCCCACCCTTCTCACCAAATCGTTTCCTTCCATAAGAACATACCTTAAGCACTTCCACTGTCCCTCCCTTATCCTGTTTTTAACACTGGAGCTTCCTATCTCCCCCCTGAGTGCTGCTTCCTGTGCATATATTGGTGCCCTCAAAATCTTCCTGTACACCCCATTCTCTGTCCTCTGCAACTTTTTTATGTCTGTCTTTGTGATGTTTATTATATTTGCCCCATACAGGATGGATGGCAGTGCAACATTTTTCCAATAAGTCTTTCCTATTAGCATTCTTGAACAGCTTTTTTCAATTACATTGTATGTCATATTTGGTAGCCTTCTCGCTTTCCTGAACATTTCTTCCTTTTGCATTTGAAAACAGTTCCTCTTGTCATTGACTATTATTCCTAAATATTTAATTCTATCCCCAACACTAATGCCCCCTATATTTTCTGGTTTGTTTTCCATATTAAAAATGATAATATTGCTTTTCTGCTTATTTACTTCTAGTCCATATTCTTTAGCTATAGTCTCCATCTTCTCTATCACCTGTACTGCTTCCCCTACACTATTTGCCAAAAGCATGCCATCATCTGCAAAGAAGAGTGAGGTAATCCTGAACGCCTCATCTTTGTGCCCACATTCTGGCTCCCCTAGCTCCTGAATTATTTTAAAAGTAATCATCTTAAGCAGTGTAGTTGAGGCAGTACATCCCTGTCCAATCCCACTGGTCACTTCTGTTTCTATCTCCTCCTCTTCTTTATCGTACTATAAGACATTTCGCCGCCCAAGAACACATATTTGACAAGGCTTTCGTAGGAGTTTGGGTCATTTCTTTTTTTAATTCTGATTTTCGTATGTGTATTTTTACATTACTGATAATTTTATGCTCGTGTGATGCAGAATTTTCTCAGGAAGATGATGGGGTCTCAGTTTTTCTTGAACATTAATGTTGGGGTCCGGAAACAGGGTGGCGGTGATGTGTGTGAGGCCGTCGGTTTTGGATGAACTGCGCACACCCACGGACCCAGGCCGGCTGCTCTCATATCATTATATATTCTCTTGTAGTTTTGAACAGAAAAAAAAGAGCACCATCGTCATCCTCTCTTTATTTTCCATTTGGTGTATGTTCATTTTATGTGTCTTTGACTTTGAACTTTAAGGTTTCAACTTCAGAGACAGTACTTATGTTGTGTGGACTCCCATTAACTGAACTAATTATAAAAAATAAAAATCAGAACCTCAGAATATAGTTGGATATCGTAGACCTTAAACACACATTAAATACAAGGTAAATTGTGACCTGACACCAAACAAACCATCAGAATTCTTGGCACCGGTCTTGAAACGTTTAAAATGGCACAGAATTAATCCTCAAATTTTGATACCTTTGTCCAGTAGGTCTCCACCAAATCCTCTACAGCCCTACTACTTGGTCTCCTCCTTCTTTGTTTTCCACCTGGTTTCGTTACGGTACGCTGGATATCGTAGACCTTAATCACCTCAATTTTGTCCATCTCAATTCAGCATCTTTTAGCCCCGCACCTCATTGACTTGCCTAACAAATCAGAGCACTGATTGTACGTACGCGCTGGACACTTCCATTCACTCCCGTCGCAACAAATGTCATTCTTAAACGACTTGATCATTTTCGCAACTCTTTAAACTGATTGACTGACTAACTGACGATGTGGGTAAGTGAATGAGACAAGGAAGAGGAGGCGAGGATGGAGAAAAATGAGAACGAGAACAAGGAAAGTGAAAATGATAGCAGAGAGAGAGAGAGAGATGCAAGAGGGAAAGACACAAAGAAAGATACAGAGAAGAGAGAAAGAGAGAGAGAGAGATGAGACGGACAGACATACAGACAGACAGAGACAGAGATAGAGAAAAATTAAAGACAAATACATATATGCAGACAGAGACAAAGACACAGACACACACACAGAGAGAGAACCATACTAATATTTGGAGAGGCTAAACCCTGGCCATGCTGAGATTAGGCTGAAACTAAGCTCCTTAGAATATTATTGCTCAGTGCATAAACGTTGATAGGAATGGAGGAGGAGGGTGGGAGGAGGAGGAGGTGTTGGGACCCAGAATATGGACAAACAGAAGACGACCATAGCACAGTTAATTAATAGTGACCCCAATCAGAGGCAAATACCGAGTGGAGATATGGAGACAGAATTGTAACAAATATGATAGGAGAGGGAAGGAAAGCAATTAGTCAGATATACAAAGTTGTAAACATCTGATAAGCACTAACACTACTGAGAGGTTATGGAAAATACCCAGACCCACATACAGAAAACAGATACCCAGTAGGCGTGGTCAGGAAGTGTGGATAACCATTCAAGAGGACTCTAACATGTCACGTGCGGTGTGACGGAATGCTATAAGCGAATAACTGAAAAGAGAAGTCACTGTGGGAGTGTCTTAAGAGTGAAATCACAAATAGTAGGAGAAGTAAACAATATAACATAATGAGCGAGCCAATGGTTGTTGACAGGAAGTATTGGCTACTGGTTATGTAGAAAATGAAGGCGTGTCAAAGATGTAGTTCCGCCTCAAGCAAGGAAAAATGTGACCTAGACAACAGTGATATGGGCAGACCGAGCCTTGCACTCGCTTCAAGCAGACTTGCTACTCACTCAGCTGAGAATGGCTGATGTGATCTTAATCGTGATAAGAAAATCGAGAATCTAAGGGGAAACCGATTGTTTTGTCCTGGAGATTATAATGTAGGAGATGTGTTGTAGGATTGTGAGTGGGACAGGATTGTGATTATTTGTTTGCGATGTAAAGCAAGATAGAAAGCACTAGGTGTGGTATAATTTGGTGCCTCCGTGAAATTGTAGTAGATTATACTATAGGAATGTGCTATCAGGATGTGAGGAGAGTATTTAAATATTGTGATGTCAGCAGAGAGACAAACCACTGCTTGTGGAATGATGAGTGTTATTATTATTGGCAACAACTGAGCACAAATTGTAGTATTATGTTTAAGACATGTCGTTTGTCATATATTTGTATCCATTGCTGAATATGCCAGCGTTATGATCGTCTGAGCATAGAATATTGCGTAAAGGCAATTACTTTCATTTAATTTAAATAAATGTATATTTTGTTTTTCCTTGTTTATCCCCGAACACCAGTCTCCAATAACAACAGCGGATCACGCTACCAGGGATACGAGACGGTGAGATCATTTATGGAGTAATTAATGAGTGATAAAAGAGTTGTTTTAATACAAGCTAATGTAAATTAAATAAAAGTAAAAATTAAAATACAAGAAAAGAAGGGTCCAAAACTGGCGGCAGCAGTATGGGATAAACAGGGACATGTGCTACAATGCTTTTGTTTAATTTACTCTGACGAGAAAATGCCTCTCATTTTATTAAGCTTTGCTCGTTTTAAGTGGCAGAAATAATAGTGACGATTTAATTATATAATTATTGGTTCTTCCGGAGGACATGGACTTTGACGATATGGTGGTTGAAACTGGCCAGCAATTGGTGTTCTGTAGTGCAATGGGTAGCACACGCGACTCACAACCTAGAATTCATGAGTTCCTTCCCAGGGCGGAGTGGAGAGGGATGGGCAGTCTCTCTCCACCCGCGCCGCGATCCACTCATCAGTGAGAGGGTGTCAGGTGACAGGCAGCGGCAGCGTCCTGCCTCCCAGGTTTGTTTGTTTTAGGATTGTTACCCCAGGATGGAGGGGAGCACGGCGGGCATGCAGCCACAGAGTGACTTTATAAAGGCCTAACCCGCGTCCCACAGGTAGGAAGTGTAGAGTATGATCTAGAGAAAATGTGAAATACTAAGAAAAGTGTGAGGTATGGATAAAAAGTCAAGAATAAAAAAAAAAAAAAAATAAATAAATAAATGAAGCATATGGACAAGTGTGAAGTATTAAAATAAAGTGTGAAGTAGGAGAATCAGAGGAAGAGGAGGCCAGGGTAGTGCCCCCCTCAGTTAACTACTATAAATAACATTAAATAAGTAAATGAATAATAAATAAATAAATAAATAAATATGCACACTTGCGGTGGAAAAAACGGAAAATAAGCGAAGAACAAAACAGGGAGTAACCTTTAATATAATAAGATGAAGGCTATAACGAACAAGGGAGTGACCTTTAATATAATAAGATGAAGGCTATAACGAACAAGGGAGTAACCTTTAATATAATAAGATGAAGGCTATAACGAACAAGGGAGTAACCTTTAATATAATAAGATGAAGGCTATAACGAACAAGGGAGTAACCTTTAATATAATAAGATGAAGGCTAAAACGAACAAGGGAGTAACCTTTAATATAATAAGATGAAGGTTATAACGAACAAGGGAGTAACCTTTAATATAATAAGATGAAGGTTATAACGAACAAGGGAGTAACCTTTAATATAATAAGATGAAGGCTATAACGAACAAGGGAGTAACCTTTAATATAATAAGATGAAGGTTATAACGAACAAGGGAGTAACCTTTAATATAATAAGATGAAGGCTAAAACGAACAAGGGAGTAACCTTTAATATAATAAGATGAAGGCTAAAACGAACAAGGGAGTAACCTTTAATATAATAAGATGAAGGTTATAACGAACAAGGGAGTAACCTTTAATATAATAAGATGAAGGCTATAACGAACAAGGGAGTAACCTTTAATATAATAAGATGAAGGTTATAACGAACAAGGGAGTAACCGCCTCACATAAATATAAGGAAAAGAAGGCTATAACGAACAAGGGAGTAACCTTAAAAATAATGAAAAGAAGGCTATAATCAACATAACTCAAGAGTAACTTTGGTAGGCAGATCGCACTACTCATGATAATACATATGCAAAAGTGGCAGCGCTCCTAGAAACAGGAGCGTGTGTGAGTTTTTAACGGATGAATTTATTAAAGAATTAGAGCTCGCAGTAAATGAATGTGAAGCGAAACCCGTGAATATTGTCTCTGTGCAAAGATACCATATTGAAAATGACGATAAAAGACAAGTTAATATGAAAGGAAAAAGAGGTTTCCAAGAGTTATTGATAACACGCGATGTAGATTCGCCGACTCCTATTGTGTTGAGTACTGATTTTTCATGCAACACGAAATAAGTTTTAAAACATGGCAACTAAATAAGGAACAAAAGAAACGAAGCTGAAAACTGATTAGATAAAGGGAAACCATGCCAATACAACCCATTATGCCAGGAAAAATATGTCTTGTATCTAGAGGTGAAGGATCTTAGCTAAATGTAGATGGAAATGAAGAATGTCTCACTGAAAATAAGGCCGTACGTTGCCAAGCAGCTGAACCTTTGCAACTGCATGCATCTATTGCATGGTACATAACGCTATAGTGACGCAACTACAGGCAAGTGAAGCTTTATTTGAGCCTTGTGTTAGTACTCCTCAGGCTAGAGTCTTGTGCTCAGGGATAGTTAAGTTAGCCCCTTCATCTGACAATCAAAGATCTTATGTCACTGTGCCATATTTGAATATTGAAAGTGAGTGTAAAGATAGATGATAATACAACGTTAGGATTTGTGAAGCCTGTCACTCATGAGCTATACGCTGATCTGCCACAAGTATCTAGTGTACAGACCGCTGACACAGCTAAAACAGACTTGAAGCCCGCAGAGCTTGAAGCTAGGAAGAAAAGCCTCAATCAAATTGTTGACGCTAAATTCCCAAATGAAGAGAGAGAGAATCAGGTCTTAAAGTCCTTAATAAATAAATATATAACAGTGTTTTCCACAGAACAAGAACCATTAACAGTAACGCCCTATTTTCTAAGCACCATCAAGTAAAACACTGATGAAGTAGTGTACAGGCGTCCATATAACATTCCTATCAGTTATCATGACAGAGTAAATGAACAACTTATATCGCTCCAGCAACAGGGTGTGATTCGCCCTTCGCGATCACCCTATAATGCCCCACTTATTCCAGTGCCAAAAAAAGATGGAGTACTACGACTTTGTCTGGACCCAGGCATAACAAGACACTACGGGACGACCGGTACCCACTCCCTAATATAACTACCATACTCAATCAATTGGGAGATAGTAAGTTTTTTTCATGCCTAGACTTGAAACAGGGTTACCATCAAATCCCCCTAGATGAAATCAGCAGAGAGAAGACGGCATTTTCTTCTCCAGCAGGACATTGGGAATTTACTTCCCTCCCCTTTGGCCTTAAAACAGCCCCGTCCTGGTTCCAAAAAATAATAAACACTGTCCTTACAGGTCTATAAGGTAACAAGGTTCAGGTGTACCTTGATGACATAATTATCCTGGGCGATATATTTTCTAATCATGCAGATAACTTAGAACAAATGCCGGAACGCTTAAAGGAAGCCCAACTGACTATTAGGATGGAGAAGTGTAACTTTTTTAAGGAAAAAGTAGATTACCTGGGCCATGTCATCAGCTAAGAGTGAATAAGACCTCAATCTAGCAAGCTGGAAGTGCATACAAAACCCGGCCCCCAAACTGTTCATGATTTACAGTCATTTCTTAGATTGACTAATTATTATAGCAAATTTATTGCAAATTATTCACAAATTATTGCTCCTCTTCTAAAAATTTACAAAGGGAAAAAAGATATAACAAAAAAAAAAAAAAAAAAAAAATCCACTCATGGACAGATGAAGCAAAAATTGCGTTCTCAACCCTTAAAGATAGAATGCTTGATACAGTCACTCTAAACAAATTTCTGACTTTAACAAACCTTTCGTGTTTACTACTGACGCGTCCTACTACAATACTGGTGGAGTATTGCAACAACAGGATAATGATGATGAACTAAGACCTGTATCTTTTTTAGTAGGAAATTGAACGCGGCAGAACAGCGGTACAGTATAGTTGAACGAGAGGCTTTAACTGTAATTCATGGGTTACACGTAAACCGCCCATTATTACTGGGTTACCCTGTTGAGATCCACACGGATCACAGACCTTTAGTATGGTTGTTACAGGTAGCTAGTCCCAACGGCAGGGTAGCTAGATGGCGGACTCTCATGAGTGAGTATGGTTTCACAATCAATCATTTGCCTGGCAAGGAAAATATAGTTGCAGATTTTTTTATCAAGGATGAAGGCTCACAGGACACTGAGATTGAATTAGAAGGACACGCGCGATAATGTTTGTGGATGGGGAACAACAAAAACCGTGGAACACGTGGATAATGAGGGGCAAGGTATTGCACTAGTGCAAAAAAGAAACAGGCGCCGAAAGATGAGAAAATAAAATATATGATATGTATGGACCTGAGTAGTGAGTGTATTGGCCACACTTGACTGGAGTATTCAGGAGATTAGTGAGCTGCGATGAGCAGCCGGCTATAACGAACAAGGAAGTAACCTTAAAAATAATGAAAAGAAGGCTATAATTAACATAACTCAAGAGTAACTTTGGTAGGCAGATCGCACTACTCATGATAATACATATGCAAAAGTGGCAGCGCTCCTAGAAACAGGAGCGTGTGTGAGTTTTTAACGGATGAATTTATTAAAGAATTAGGGCTCGCAGTAAATAACTGTGAAGCGAAACCCGTGAATATTGTCTCTGTGCAAAGATACCATATTGAAAATGACGATAAAAGACAAGTTAATATGGAAGGAAAAAGAGGTTTCCAAGAGTTATTGATAACACGCGATGTAGATTCGCCGACTCCTATTGTGTTGAGTACTGATTTTTCATGCAACACGAAATAAGTTTTAAAACATGGCAACTAAATAAGGAACAAAAGAAACGAAGCTGAAAACTGATTAGATAAAGGGAAACCATGCCAATACAACCCATTATGCCAGGAAAAATATGTCTTGTATCTAGAGGTGAAGGATCTTAGCTAAATGTAGATGGAAATGAAGAAGGTCTCACTGAAAATAAGGCCGTACGTTTCCAAGCAGCTGAACCTTTGCAACTGCATGCATCTATTGCATGGTACATAACGCTATAGTGACGCAACTACAGGCAAGTGAAGCTTTATTTGAGCCTTGTGTTAGTAATACTAAGGTTAGAGTCTTGTGCTCAGGGATAGTTAAGTTGACCCCTTCACCTGACAATCAAAGATCTTATGTCACTGTGCCGTATTTGAATATTGAAAGTGAGTGTAAAGATAGATGATAATACAACGTTAGGATTTGTGAAGACTGTCACTCATGAGCTATACGCTGATCTGCCACAAGTATCTAGTGTACAGACCGCTGACACAGTTAAGACAGACTTGAAGCTTGCAGAGCTTGAAGTAAGGAAGAAAAGCCTCTATCAAATTGTTGACGCTAAATTCCCAAATGAAGAGAGAGAGAATCAGGTCTTAAAGTCCTTAATAAATAAATATATAACAGTGTTTTCCACAGAACAAGAACCATTAACAGTAACGCCCTATTTTCTAAGCACCATCAAGTAAAACACTGATGAAGTAGTGCACAGGCGTCCATATAACATTCCTATCAGTTATCATGACAGAGTAAATGAACAACTTATATCGCTCCAGCAACAGGGTGTGATTCGCCCTTCGCGATCACCCTATAATGCCCCACTTATTCCAGTGCCAAAAAAAGATGGAGTACTACGACTTTGTCTGGACTCCCGGGCACTTAACAAGACACTACGGGACGACCGGTACCCACTCCCTAATATAACCACCATACTCAATCAATTGGGAGATAGTAAGTTTTTTTCATGCCTAGACTTGAAACAGGGTTACCATCAAATCCCCCAAGATGAAATCAGCAGAGAGAAGACGGCATTTTCTTCTCCAGCAGGACATTGGGAATTTACTTCCCTCCCCTTTGGCCTTAAAACAGCCCCGTCCTGCTTCCAAAAAATAATAAACACTGTCCTTACAGGTCTATAAGGTAACAAGGTTCAGGTGTACCTTGATGACATAATTATCCTGGGCGATATATTTTCTAATCATGCAGATAACTTAGAACAAATGCCGGAACGCTTAAAGGAAGCCCAACTGACTATTAGGATGGAGAAGTGTAACTTTTTTAAGGAAAAAGTAGATTACCTGGGCCATGCCATCCGCTCAGAGGGAATAAGACCTCAATCTAGCAAGCTGGAGGCCATACAAAACATCCTGGCCCCCAAACTGTTCATGATTTACAGTCATTTCTTAGATTGACTAATTATTATCGCAAATTTATTGCAAATTATTCACAAATTATTGCTCCTCTTCTAAAAAATTACAAAGGGAAAAAAGATATAACAAAAAAAAAAAAAAAAAATCCACTCATGGACAGATGAAGCAAAAATTGCGTTCTCAACCCTTAAAGATAGAATGCTTGATACAGTCACTCTAAACAAATTTCTGACTTTAACAAACCTTTCGTGTTTACTACTGACGCGTCCTACTACAATACTGGTGGAGTATTGCAACAACAGGATAATGATGATGAACTAAGACCTGTATCTTTTTTAGTAGGAAATTGAACGCGGCAGAACAGCGGTACAGTATAGTTGAACGAGAGGCTTTAACTGTAATTCATGGGTTACACGTAAACCGCCCATTATTACTGGGTTACCCTGTTGAGATCCACACGGATCACAGACCTTTAGTATGGTTGTTACAGGTAGCTAGTCCCAACGGCAGGGTAGCTAGATGGCGGACTCTCATGAGTGAGTATGGTTTCACAATCAATCATTTGCCTGGCAAGGAAAATATAGTTGCAGATTTTTTTATCAAGGATGAAGGCTCACAGGACACTGAGATTGAATTAGAAGGACACGCGATAATGTTTGTGGATGGGGAACAACAAAAACCGTGGAACACGTGGATAATGAGGGGCAAGGTATTGCACTAGTGCAAAAAAAGAAACAGGCGCCGAAAGATGAGAAAATAAAATATATGATATGTATGGACCTGAGTAGTGAGTGTATTGGCCACACACTTGACTGGAGTATTCAGGAGATTAGTGAGCTGCATGATGAGCAGCCAGCATATAAGTATGCTAAAAGAAGGATGCCCCATGAATGAAAATTGAGCAAAGACTCAGAGAAAAAAGGCATACTGTGAGATGCCGCCCCTGTTAGAGGTACAGGTGGAAAATGTGTTATATTGTGTTGAAGACGCCCCTGTTAGAGGTACAGGTGGAAAATGTGTTATATTGTGTTGAAGACGCCCCTGTTAGAGGTACAGGTGGAAAATGTGTTATATTGTGTTGAAGACGCCCCTGTTAGAGGTACAGGTGGAAAATGTGTTATATTGTGTTGAAGACGCCCCTGTTAGAGGTACAGGTGGAAAATGTGTTATATTGTGTTGAAGATGGGCATAATGTGAGATGCCGCCCCTGTCAGAGTTGCAGGCGGAAAATAATGTGTTTTAGTGAATCCGTACGGAGAAGCCACTAAGGTGGTGGTTCTACCCCCCAAGTATTTCCAAGGCGATAACTCTGGCTCATTCGTCGCCACTGCAGGGCACGGAGGAACCAAAGTTACGTTATGTCGGTGTAGAAAGTTCGCTTTCTGGCCTGGAATGAAACGGGATGTAGAAAATTATGTAAGGAAGTGCGTCATGGTAGTCGTTTTAAAAGTGAGTTGGGCACCCTGCTCCTTGGCGGCAATATCCAGACGTCACCGCTCCTTTTGAGAGAATACACATGGACCTTGTGGGTCCCATGGGTGTATCGAACAATGGGGTTCGATACGTAATGCCCATAGTTGATGTTTTTAAAAGGTATTTGATTACAGTACCCTTACGGAGTAAGGAAGCCCGCGAAATGGCAAGGGCGTTGTACGTGGATGTTGTTTGTGTACACGGTGTTCCTCAGACAGTTGTTACAGATCAAGTTTCAGAGTTCGTTAATTCCGTGGTACAGGAGATAAATTAGAAGCTACCTGTGCGACACGCGAATAACGGCTTACCATACAAATGGAAATGGAATAATAAAGCGCGCAAATTATACTGTTGTTAACATTTTGAGGAGAATGTTCTCGGAAATGTGTCCGTTTGGGATATAATGCTACTTATAAACATCTTGGCCTATAATGCTGCGTATTATCGCACCATAAAGGAGTCCCCATTTTATCGAGAGAGACAGAGAGAGGATTTTTAGAGATCTTCCTGTACCCTACACTATGTTAGAAAAAAATTCAGCAGCCCTGGTATGATATTGACTCCTATAAAGAGGAAATGGCTGTAATTGCAAGGAAAGTTTATGATATTGACTCCTATAAAGAGGAAATGGCTGTAATTGCAAGGAAAGTTTATGATATTGACTCCTATAAAGAGGAAATGGTTGTAATTGCAAGGAAAGTTTATGATATTTACTCCTATAAAGAGGAAATGGTTGTAATTGCAAGGAAAGTTTATGATATTGACTCCTATAAAGAGGAAATGGTTGTAATTGCAAGGAAAGTTTATGATATTTACTCCTATAAAGAGGAAATGGTTGTAATTGCAAGGAAAGTTTGTGATATTTACTCCTATGAAGAGGAAATGGATGTAATGCAAGGAAAGTTTGTGATATTTACTCCTATGAAGAGGAAATGACTGCAATTGCAAATAAAGTTTATGATAGATGCCAGGTTTACATTGAAAAAGGTAGAAAAGAAATAGAAAAGAAATACAAAGCTTCAAAATCAAAACTATCAACGTTGGAGACAGTGTTCCTCAAACGAGACCACAGAAAAAAGTAAATAAAAAGCTGCAACCTATTTTTGATGGACCCTACAGGGTAATAGAAAAGATCAGTGATAAAAAATAGTAACCTTAGGACTAGTAAGGTTTCAACGGTCCCCACAGATAGAGTAAAAGTCCTTCATGAAGACTGCATCGATGTGCAGCAATGTCCAACAATTAGGTGAGCATACCCTTTAAATCCAGAGACAGACACTGATCTATTCTTTGCATTGCTCAACCCTGAAATCACTGAGAAAAATTCTACCGAAAATGATAACTCGTAGCGGAGAGGTGACTGCTACTCATGACACATTAAATAATGTTCGTTCTACAACAGCAATAAACAGCTGATGCACAGGCCCTACCTTCTCAGGTTACTCCCAAACTTTCAGAGCCACCTCGGCATAGATAAGGCCTTCGCTCTTCCTCTGCGGTACAAGAGTTACCTAATGTAGTGTCAAAGCCAATACGATATAAAACAAGGATAATGTATGAGGATGAAAAAGCAATAATTAAGCGAAAATATTACGAAGTAAACCACAGATTTATTTGACTCTTTCGGTGTAAGACTCAATAACACAACAGGAGTCCCCGATACGTGCTGGCCAAAGTTTCACACCAACATACTATCTGTATTATAGTTCTCACAGACAGAGACTATAGTACTGTTTATTCTCACAGAAGATGTTTGAACTGCATTATATAAAGCACGGAATTTAACTGCTTCTTTAACTTGAAATGTTATTCAAATGTCACCTGAGTATCCAGCATAAAAGCAATATAATACACACTCTTTGATTTTGAAAATGAATTCAGTTCATTGTTGCATCATCTAAGAAAAGTTTTAGGCTATGTGATGACTACTATTCAAAACAAGCTGCATGCTTCTATGAATTATAAAAATAAAAATAAACGGGAAATAATTATTTTCTTAACGATCCTTGTCTAATAACCTATTTGGTACTGCGACCCAGGCTCAAGTTGACACGATTCATGGAAAAAATAAAGTACTAGAGTCATTAACTGAGAAAGATTTAATATAGTTAAATGTTTATTATGGAAAACTCAACATCGTTAAGTAATATGCATGCCATGCAATCTGCCTTAAATAGGCTATATTCAGCTGTAGATGTATTGAACCAAGTTGTGCGCCAATTTTCTATTGACTTTGGCATTAGGAAGAGAAAAAATCCCCTACAAGCATTGTTAAAATTTTGACTAAGCATTGAGACACATAAGTCCAGGTAGACAATATTTAAAGGTGAGTCTGCAGGCTCCCCTGCAAACAAACATAACTCCAACCATTATGTGAGTCAAACAGTTGTTAAGTACATTAGAGGAAGCCTAGGTTAGGCCTCCAGGTCTTTTGTTCCCTGCAGTTCCTGATTTTTTAGTTTTATATAGGGATGTAATAACTGTGTCCTCCAGGACAACGGCTTTGCACGATTCTCGTAATTTCTATTTCACCAAACCTTTACGAGGAGATCCGCCCGACACCTTTGATGTCTTTCGAATCAACTCCCTTCCATTTTCTGTGCAGAATAGCACTTACTATCTTATGTATAGTGTTTATTCAAGATATATTACCTTCGGTGAGAATAGGAAAATATACTTTCTTCTTTCTAGTATAGAACACTGTAACAAGAATAACCATATGTTAGTTTGTCCTCCCACAGGCCCGGTCTATGAGGCTATATAGTCACGCAGCCTCTTGTGAATCGGCTGCTTTCTTGAATCATAAGTCAGTGATCAACCTCTGCCACACAATAGTCTTGAAAACATTTCCCCCTATGTTTATAAAAGTGGACCTGTTCACTTGCCTCCCCCATCACTCTGGCACTCACAGCAAGCAGAACTTCCTCTCGCGGCAGAGGAGAAGAAGGTTATTGAAAAGATTATCCCCTCGGTGACAGAAGGAAAAGTCCCGGTAGTCCCTCAACAGGAGGTTGTTGAAAAAGTTGCCCCTTCGACGACAGAAGAAAAACTTCCTGTTGTGACACAAGAAAGGGTTATTGAGCAGAATGTCCCACAAGAAAGGGTTATTGAACAGTCTGTCCCACAAGAAAGGGTTATTGAAAGGGCTGTCCCACAAGAAAGGGCTATTGAACAGGCCGCCCCTACGGCGACAGAAGAAAAAGTTCCTGTTGTGACACAAGAAAGGGTTATTGAATAGAATGTCCCACAAGAAAGGGTTATTGAACAGAATGTCCCACAAGAAAGGGTTATTGAACAGAATGTCCCACAAGAAAGGGTTATTGAACAGAATGTCCCACAAGAAAGGGTTATTGAACAGAATGTCCCACAAGAAAGTGTTATTGAACAGAATGTCCCACAAGAAAGGGTTATTGAACAGAATGCCCCACAAGAAAGGGTTATTGAACAGAATGCCCCACAAGAAAGGGTTATTGAACAGAATGTCCCACAAGAAAGGGTTATTGAACAGAATGCCCCACAAGAAAGGGTTATTGATGAGAATGACACACAAGAAAGGGTTATTGAACAGAATGCCCCACAAGAAAGGGTTATTGAACAGAATGCCCCACAAGAAAGGGTTATTGAACAGAATGCCCCACAAGAAAGGGTTATTGAACAGAATGCCCCACAAGAAAGGGTTATTGAAAGGGTTGCCCCACAAGAAAGGGTTATTGAACAGAATGCCCCACAAGAAAGGGTTATTGAAAGGGTTGCCCCACAAGAAAGGGTTATTGAACAGAATGCCCCACAAGAAAGGGTTATTGAACAGAATGCCCCACAAGAAAGGGTTATTGAAAGGGTTGCCCCACAAGAAAGGGTTATTGAACAGAATGCCCCACAAGAAAGGGTTATTGAAAGGGTTGCCCCACAAGAAAGGGTTATTGAACAGAATGCCCCACAAGAGAGGGTTACTGAACAGAATGTTTCACAAGAAAGGGTTATTGAAAGGGCTGCCCCACAAGAAAGGGCTGCCCCACAAGAAAGGGCTATTGAACAGGCTGCCCCTACGGCGACAGAAGGAAAAGTTCCTGTTGTGATAAAAAAGAAGGTTACTGAACAGGCTGCCCCTTCGGTTACAGAAGAGATTGTCACTGTTTCTAAAGAGAAAGAAGAAGTCCCTGTTGTAACAGAGGAAAAGGTTCCCGCTGTGAGAAATGAGACAGTTATTGAAAAGATTACTCCTTCCGTAACAGAAGAAAAAGTTGTCAATCAACGGAAGGTTGTTTCTTACGAAGATGCTACAGAAAATCAGGAAAATCAAGTTACTGGAGAAGAAGAAACGGACAAAACTGAATTGAGGTTTATCATCACCATACAAGAGAGAATAGTCCGTGAACAGACAGTCTCGATCATACCCGTGATGGACAAGGACGCCAACACAAGAAGGAATGGAAAAGTGGCGAAGAAACAACTGAAAAGAATAATGAAGAAGGTGGCCCGCGCCGTACGGGAAGAATTAACCCTAGAACCCCATCGCTGTTTTTGAGGAATATGAACCACATCGCCGGGGAATTTTACCCTTTTTTGAAAAATAAAAAAAAATAGTAGTTTTCAATTAAGGTTTATTACAAGTTTTACAGTGAAAAAGGAACTCTTAAACTATAGATTATAAACTTATAAACTTAAATTGTACTTTATTTTAATATTGATATTGACCTTAATAAGGAATAACCTAAATTTGACTAAATTTGAAAAAGTGTTTAGAAAAAAATTTCCAAAAAAAAAGTACTGCAGCTGGTGACTTCTCCTTTGGTACACTAGTTACTAGGTAGTTGGCCCCTCGCCTCAGTCAGTTGCAGCCCACTACTGCCACAGGTAACTGTATGGGATGCACGCGAAAAGTGGCTATATTTTTTGTTATATATATATATATATATATATATATATATATATATATATATATATATATATATATATATATATATATATATATATCTATATATATATATATATATATATATATATATATATATATATAGATATATATATATATATATTTTCCAGAGCTGATAATGACTTTTTTCAACATGGAATGATGAAATACAATAAAAAATAAGCTTACCTTTCATAAGCAGTCATCCCCGATGGGGTACAGGTCGCCTAAGCCCACTACTACCACCGGAAACTGTATGGAAGACAGGCGAAAAATCACTATACATTCTTTCTATCGATTTTTCATTTTATTTGTTTTTCATACTTTTTCCAGAGCTTATAACCACTTATTTCAACATGGAATGATGACATACAATAAAAAAATAAGCTTACCTCTTATACGCAGTTACCACAGACAGGGTACACGTGTCGAGGGCACTTGGGTAGGGCACACCTGTTGCATCGGTGCCGGGTCTTCCTGTCTGCCCTACTAGAGCACTCAGAACAGCGTACCAGGGGGGAGCGGCTGTCTGCAAAGGATGTCCCTGGTGTCCCAGCAGCAATACCGTCTGATGGCAGCTCACACAGTGTCTATCAAGTTGCGAAGGTTTCGGGACAGGGATGGTGTTGACAGACGTGCTTGGGCCCAGGGAGTGATGAGTGCCATCGCCACATCCATCATAAAGGTCCTCCTTGCCAGTAGTTTGGTGCCTGCCCTTGCCCGATTCTCGCTGCTGACGATGAAGGCATTGATGGTCGCAGCATTGAGAATGCCATACCACACACAGAGGGGCCAGCGTCGTGTCTTTCTTGAACAGGAAGTTGTGGCACACATTTGGTCGAATGTGTCGACCCCTCCTTTTGTAGAATTGTAGAACTCTATGATCTCTGGCTTGCCCCCTGGTGCAATGGTAGGCTGGGTGTGCTGGGATGACATGAGTAGGACCATCTTCTTGTTTCTTCGTGAAGTCTTTGCCACATACGACACAAACGTCATCGCATTGGTGAACAGAAAGGCACTTGATCCATGGAGTCTTGTTTCCTTGGTCTTCATCTCACTGGGAATTTCAGGCTTGTTTGCTCTCATTGTGCCAACAAGTGTCATTCCACAGTTGTTGAGGAGGTCAACAATGAGAGGCACTGATGTGAACCAGTTGTCCGTGGTCACATTTCTATTGGAGCCGTGGTATGGCCTGGTCAGTTCTCTTGTCAAATAATGACCAAGGTTGACCCCATCCCGTGGCCTTGTCCCCTGCTTGCCAAGGTAGGGTATGCCACCAAGCATGTACTTGGTGCTGGCGTCACAGATGAGGACGAGCTTGATGCCATATTTTGCAGGTTTGTTGGGAATGTACATCCTGAAGGGGCACTTCCCTCTAAACCCCAACAGTTGTTCATCCACAGTGAGGTTCTCGCGTGGGACATACAGCCGCCTGCAGTTGTCGATGAACATGTCCCACACTTTCCTCACAGGGGCAAACTTGTCCTCTTTCAGCCTCTCCACACGCGTGTCTGGGTTGTCAAACCGCAGACAGGAGACCAGAAACTCGAACCTCCCCTTGGACATTGCTGCTCGATACAGGGGACACCCAGTGACGGCACTCCACATCTCAAGAAGGGAGAGATGGTTATCCCTCTGCTGCCCTGCTGCTATTAGCACTCCCAGGAGTGCTAATATCTCTCTTGGTTCTGTAGGACCATATGTGCCTGCTTGTCTTTGAGTTGCCATCCTTCCATTCCTGAACAATGGCATCAGTCACAAAAAGTTTGATTGCCTCCCCAGGGTCAACTACACCCCTTGCCTCATGAGCTGGCCCTGGAGTATATCTTCCCATGATGTTTCTTGACAACCTCCTGTGTGCATGACTGTGCTGAGGTTGACAGCTCCACCTAAAATTGTTTCTGGAGGAAATGGTCGTCCTGTTGAAGTCGACGACAGGTGGAACATCAGCCTCCTGGAGGCCTCTTCCCCTCCGTACACCCCTGGCAGGGGTGGCAGCAGCAGCAGCGGAAGTTGCAGGGGCAGGAGCAGCAGCAGAGGTACTGGCAGCAGGGACAGCAGCAGAGGTTGTGGCAGGATCAGCAGCAGTAGAGATAGTGGCAGGGTCAGCAGGGACAGCAGCAGAGGTACTGGCAGCAGGGATAGCAGCAGAGGTTGTGGCAGAGGCACGACCTTTTCTTGGTGTGGACGTGAACATTCTCCTTATCTTCCTTCTCTGAAGATCTTCCCCTTCACTATCACTTTCCGAGTCAGTCTCTGGCACATACTCTCGATCTTCATCACTATCATAGAGAGTTTGTGCCTCTAAATTGTCTTCCACATCACTTTCAATATCTCTAAATTCTTCCAGGTCATCAACACACTCACTATCTGAGCTATCATTTACTGAGAGGAAACCAGATTTGTTCATCGTCTCCACAAGTTCCTCCTCAGTCAGCACTTTGCCTCGGGCAGCCATATTTTCTGTTTATCTGTAATAATTACTAAATATCTGAAAAGAAACACACGTAAGATATCACTAATAGTTACAGGTAAACACATCGTCGGGAGAATTTCACCCGGGTAAAATGTCTAACGTTCACCACATCGTCGGGAGAAATTCTCCCGAAATAACGGTTTTCCCCTCGCCGTGGAAAATTCCAGGCGCGGAGCCGGAGCGCACACCCACCCTTCACGATGTCTCACACAACACTGCGGGTACACAGGCGGCCAGCTGGTTCCCGCGCTTTCTTCATATTGAACTACGTGGTAACCTAGGAGAGTCGGGAGAAAATCACCCGGCAATGTGGTTCTAGGGTTAAGCAAGGAACACTAGACAGCGGGGGAGGGACAGTAGCAGGAGAAGCTGTAACCAGTGTGAGGGAACAGGCTGCCACTCTCCACCAAACCGACAGCCACCACCACCAAAATGTCCCCTCAACACCCAGCTGCTTGCGATGGGATCCCTAAGAAAGTGTTCCATATTTTCTTGTCTTTTCTTATCTATCTATCTTACTATGGTGTACATTGTAGTATAAACACTTACACTTTGCGTCCCTTTGGAAACCCGGTGTAAGCTCTTTCCAACAGACTGAAGCAACTCTTTTTGAGATAGGAGGAGAAGGAGGAGGAGGAGGGGGGGGGGGCCGGAAGAGAACGATTTGAAATAAGAAAGAAATAAGAAAATAATAATATAAATAAGAGTAAGACTAAATAAAGGAAGAGGAGGAGGAGGAGGAGAAGCACGAAGAGGAGGAAAGGAAAGAGAACGATGAAAGAGATGAATGTGGGTGGAAGAGAGAGAGAGAGAGAGAGAGAGAGAGAGAGAGAGAGAGAGAGAGAGAGAGAGAGAGAGAGAGAGAGAAAAAACAAGAAACAAAGACAGAGAGAGCAATATAGATAGAAGAGAGAGAGAGAGAGAGAGAGAGAGAGAGAGAGAGAGAGAGAGAGAGAGAGAGAGAGAGAGAGAGAGAGAGAGAGAGAGAGAGAGAGAGAGAGAGAGAATAATCAAGTAACTAAGACAGAGAGAGCAATATGGATGGAAGAGAGAGAGAGAGAGAGAGAGAGAGAGAGAGAGAGAGAGAGAGAGAGAGAGAGAGAGAGAGAGAGAGAGAGAGAGAGAGAGAGAGAGAGAGAGAGAGAGAGAGAGAGAGAGAGAGAGAGAGAGAGAAAAAAGGCATACTGTGAGATGCCGCCCCTGTTAGAGGTACAGGTGGAAAATGTGTTATATTGTGTTGAAGACGCCCCTGTTAGAGGTACAGGTGGAAAATGTGTTATATTGTGTTGAAGACGCCCCTGTTAGAGGTACAGGTGGAAAATGTGTTATATTGTGTTGAAGACACCCTGTTAGAGGTACAGGTGGAAAATGTGTTATATTGTGTTGAAGACGCCCCTGTTAGAGGTACAGGTGGAAAATGTGTTATATTGTGTTGAAGACGCCCCTGTTAGAGGTACAGGTGGAAAATGTGTTATATTGTGTTGAAGATGGGCATAATGTGAGATGCCGCCCCTGTCAGAGTTGCAGGCGGAAAATAATGTGTTTTAGTGAATCCGTACGGAGAAGCCACTAAGGTGGTGGTTCTACCCCTGAAATATTTTCAAGGCGATAACTCTACCTCATTCGTCGCACGGAGAAACCAAAGTTACGTTATGTCGGTGTAGAAAGTTTTCTTTCTGGCCTGGAATGAAACGGGATGTAGAAAATTATATAAGGAAGTGCGTCATGGTAGTCGTTTTAAAAGTGAGTTGGGCACCCTGCTCCTTGGCGGCAATATCCAGACGTCACCGCTCCTTTTGAGAGAATACACATGGACCTTGTGGGTCCCATGGGTGTATCGAACAATGGGGATCGATACGTAATGCCCATAGTTGATGTTTTTAAAAGGTATTTGATTACAGTACCCTTACGGAGTAAGGAAGCCCGCGAAATGGCAAGGGCGTTGTACGTGGATGTTGTTTGTGTACACGGTGTTCCTCAGACAGTTGTTACAGATCAAGTTTCAGAGTTCGTTAATTCCGTGGTACAGGAGATAAATTAGAAGCTACCTGTGCGACACGCGAATAACGGCTTACCATACAAATGGAAATGGAATAATAAAGCGCGCAAATTATACTGTTGTTAACATTTTGAGGAGAATGTTCTCGGAAATGTGTCCGTTTGGGATATAATGCTACTTATAAACATCTTGGCCTATAATGCTGCGTATTATCGCACCATAAAGGAGTCCCCATTTTATCGAGAGAGACAGAGAGGATTTTTAGAGATCTTCCTGTACCCTACACTATGTTAGAAAAAAATTCAGCAGCCCTGGTATGATATTGACTCCTATAAAGAGGAAATGGCTGTAATTGCAAGGAAAGTTTATGATATTGACTCCTATAAAGAGGAAATGGCTGTAATTGCAAGGAAAGTTTATGATATTGACTCCTATAAAGAGGAAATGGTTGTAATTGCAAGGAAAGTTTATGATATTTACTCCTATAAAGAGGAAATGGTTGTAATTGCAAGGAAAGTTTATGATATTGACTCCTATAAAGAGGAAATGGTTGTAATTGCAAGGAAAGTTTATGATATTTACTCCTATAAAGAGGAAATGGTTGTAATTGCAAGGAAAGTTTGTGATATTTACTCCTATGAAGAGGAAATGGATGTAATGCAAGGAAAGTTTGTGATATTTACTCCTATGAAGAGGAAATGACTGCAATTGCAAATAAAGTTTATGATAGATGCCAGGTTTACATTGAAAAAGGTAGAAAAGAAATAGAAAAGAAATACAAAGCCTCAAAATCAAAACTATCAACGTTGGAGACAGTGTTCCTCAAACGAGACCACAGAAAAAAGTAAATAAAAAGCTGCAACCTATTTTTGATGGACCCTACAGGGTAATAGAAAAGATCAGTGATAAAAAATAGGAACCTTAGGACTAGTAAGGTTTCAACGGTCCCCACAGATAGAGTAAAAGTCCTTCATGAAGACTGCATCGATGTGCAGCAATGTCCAACAATTAGGTGAGCATACCCTTTAAATCCAGAGACAGACACTGATCTATTCTTTGCATTGCTCAACCCTGAAATCACTGAGAAAAATTCTACCGAAAATGATAACTCGTAGCGGAGAGGTGACTGCTACTCATGACACATTAAATAATGTTCGTTCTACAACAGCAATAAACAGCTGATGCACAGGCCCTACCTTCTCAGGTTACTCCCAAACTTTCAGAGCCACCTCGGCATAGATAAGGCCTTCGCTCTTCCTCTGCGGTACAAGAGTTACCTAATGTAGTGTCAAAGCCAATACGATATAAAACAAGGATAATGTATGAGGATGAAAAAGCAATAATTAAGCGAAAATATTACGAAGTAAACCACAGATTTATTTGACTCTTTCGGTGTAAGACTCAATAACACAACAGGAGTCCCCGATACGTGCTGGCCAAAGTTTCACACCAACATACTATCTGTATTATAGTTCTCACAGATAGAGACTATAGTACTGTTTATTCTCACAGAAGATGTTTGAACTGCATTATATAAAGCACGGAATTTAACTGCTTCTTTAACTTGAAATGTTATTCAAATGTCACCTGAGTATCCAGCATAAAAGCAATATAATACACACTCTTTGATTTTGAAAATGAATTCAGTTCATTGTTGCATCATCTAAGAAAAGTTTTAGGCTATGTGATGACTACTATTCAAAACAAGCTGCATGCTTCTATGAATTATAAAAATAAAAATAAACGGGAAATAATTATTTTCTTAACGATCCTTGTCTAATAACCTATTTGGTACTGCGACCCAGGCTCAAGTTGACACGATTCATGGAAAAAATAAAGTACTAGAGTCATTAACTGAGAAAGATTTAATATAGTTAAATGTTTATTATGGAAAACTCAACATCGTTAAGTAATATGCATGCCATGCAATCTGCCTTAAATAGGCTATATTCAGCTGTAGATGTATTGAACCAAGTTGTGCGCCAATTTTCTATTGACTTTGGCATTAGGAAGAGAAAATCCCTACAAGCATTGTTAAAATTTTGACTAAGCATTGAGACACATAAGTCCAGGTAGACAATATTTAAAGGTGAGTCTGCAGGCTCCCCTGCAAACAAACATAACTCCAACCATTATGTGAGTCAAACAGTTGTTAAGTACATTAGAGGAAGCCTAGGTTAGGCCTCCAGGTCTTTTGTTCCCTGCAGTTCCTGATTTTTTAGTTTTATATAGGGATGTAATAACTGTGTCCTCCAGGACAACGGCTTTGCACGATTCTCGTAATTTCTATTTCACCAAACCTTTGCGAGGAGATCCGCCCGACACCTTTGATGTCTTTCGAATCAACTCCCTTCCATTTTCTGTGCAGAATAGCACTTACTATCTTATGTATAGTGTTTATTCAAGATATATTACCTTCGGTGAGAATAGGAAAATATACTTTCTTCTTTCTAGTATAGAACACTGTAACAAGAATAACCATATGTTAGTTTGTCCTCCCACAGGCCCGGTCTATGAGGCTATATAGTCACGCAGCCTCTTGTGAATCGGCTGCTTTCTTGAATCATAAGTCAGTGATCAACCTCTGCCACACAATAGTCTTGAAAACATTTCCCCCTATGTTTATAAAAGTGGACCTGTTCACTTGCCTCCCCCATCACTCTGGCACTCACAGCAAGCAGAACTTCCTCTCGCGGCAGAGGAGAAGAAGGTTATTGAAAAGATTATCCCCTCGGTGACAGAAGGAAAAGTCCCGGTAGTCCCTCAACAGGAGGTTGTTGAAAAAGTTGCCCCTTCGACGACAGAAGAAAAACTTCCTGTTGTGACACAAGAAAGGGTTATTGAGCAGAATGTCCCACAAGAAAGGGTTATTGAACAGTCTGTCCCACAAGAAAGGGTTATTGAAAGGGCTGTCCCACAAGAAAGGGCTATTGAACAGGCCGCCCCTACGGCGACAGAAGAAAAAGTTCCTGTTGTGACACAAGAAAGGGTTATTGAACAGAATGTCCCACAAGAAAGGGTTATTGAACAGAATGTCCCACAAGAAAGGGTTATTGAACAGAATGTCCCACAAGAAAGGGTTATTGAACAGAATGTCCCACAAGAAAGGGTTATTGAACAGAATGTCCCACAAGAAAGTGTTATTGAACAGAATGTCCCACAAGAAAGGGTTATTGAACAGAATGCCCCACAAGAAAGGGTTATTGAACAGAATGCCCCACAAGAAAGGGTTATTGAACAGAATGTCCCACAAGAAAGGGTTATTGAACAGAATGCCCCACAAGAAAGGGTTATTGAGCAGAATGCCCCACAAGAAAGGGTTATTGAACAGAATGCCCCACAAGAAAGGGTTATTGAACAGAATGCCCCACAAGAAAGGGTTATTGAACAGAATGCCCCACAAGAAAGGGTTATTGAACAGAATGCCCCACAAGAAAGGGTTATTGAAAGGGTTGCCCCACAAGAAAGGGTTATTGAACAGAATGCCCCACAAGAAAGGGTTATTGAAAGGGTTGCCCCACAAGAAAGGGTTATTGAACAGAATGCCCCACAAGAGAGGGTTACTGAACAGAATGTTTCACAAGAAAGGGTTATTGAAAGGGCTGCCCCACAAGAAAGGGCTGCCCCACAAGAAAGGGCTATTGAACAGGCTGCCCCTACGGCGACAGAAGGAAAAGTTCCTGTTGTGATAAAAAAGAAGGTTACTGAACAGGCTGCCCCTTCGGTTACAGAAGAGATTGTCACTGTTTCTAAAGAGAAAGAAGAAGTCCCTGTTGTAACAGAGGAAAAGGTTCCCGCTGTGAGAAATGAGACAGTTATTGAAAAGATTACTCCTTCCGTAACAGAAGAAAAAGTTGTAAATCAACGGAAGGTTGTTTCTTACGAAGATGCTACAGAAAATCAGGAAAATCAAGTTACTGGAGAAGAAGAAACGGACAAAACTGAATTGAGGTTTATCATCACCATACAAGAGAGAATAGTCCGTGAACAGACAGTCTCGATCATACCCGTGATGGACAAGGACGCCAACACAAGAAGGAATGGAAAAGTGGCGAAGAAACAACTGAAAAGAATAATGAAGAAGGTGGCCCGCGCCGTACGGGAAGAATTAAGCAAGGAACACTAGACAGCGGGGGAGGGACAGTAGCAGGAGAAGCTGTAACCAGTGTGAGGGAACAGGCTGCCACTCTCCACCAAACCGACAGCCACCACCACCAAAATGTCCCCTCAACACCCAGCTGCTTGCGATGGGATCCCTAAGAAAGTGTTCCATATTTTCTTGTCTTTTCTTATCTATCTATCTTACTATGGTGTACATTGTAGTATAAACACTTACACTTTGCGTCCCTTTGGAAACCCGGTGTAAGCTCTTTCCAACAGACTGAAGCAACTCTTTTTGAGATAGGAGGAGAAGGAGGAGGAGGAGGTGGGGGGCGGAAGAGAACGATTTGAAATAAGAAAGAAATAAGAAAATAATAATATAAATAAGAGTAAGACTAAATAAAGGAAGAGGAGGAGGAGGAGGAGAAGCACGAAGAGGAGGAAAGGAAAGAGAACGATGAAAGAGATGAATGTGGGTGGAAGAGAGAGAGAGAGAGAGAGAGAGAGAGAGAGAGAGAGAGAGAGAGAGAGAGAGAGAGAGAGAGAGAGAGAGAGAGAGAGAGAGAGAGAGAGAGAGAGAGAGAGAGAGAGAGAGAGAGAGAGAGAGAGAGAGAGAGAGAGAGAGAGAGAGAGAGAGAGAGAGAGAGAGAGAGAGAGAGAGAGAGAGAGAGAGAGAGAGAGAGAGAGAGAGCTAGATACAATTAAATAACTAAGACAGAGAACTATATGGATGAGAGAGAGAGAGAGAGAGAGAGAGAGAGAGAGAGAGAGAGAGAGAGAGAGAGAGAGAGAGAGAGAGAGAGAGAGAGAGAGAGAGAGAGAGAGAGAGAGAGAGAGAGAGAGAGAGAGAGAGAGAGAGAGAGAGAGAGAGGACGAGACATTAGCTTTTTTCTTTCTATGCTTATCTCATCAAACCTAACGATTCCTCCTCCTCCTCCTCCTCCTTATTTTCTTTTCTTCTTTTCTCGTTTTCTAGTCTTGTTTTCTTGTTTCTTCTTATTTTTACTTTTTGCGTCGTCCTAAGATAATATAGATATCTTGTTATTGAATTTTCTGTGATTGAATATATATATCCTTTTCCTCTTCTTGTGTCATTCTGTTTACTTTCTTGGCCATTGTTTGAAGAATATCTTTATCTTGGCTCTTGGATGTTCTGAGTTTAAATATTATATCATTAGGCTCCATCATTACTAATCGGCTTATGTGTTCGGAACAAAGAGATCAGAAAATACGTGGGAATCTTACTTGACTCGCAATCATTGGTTTCGGAATTTTTTTTGTATGTTAAGGAGATTAGATAAATAAAATAAATGGAATATCAAGGTGAAAACAAAATAGAAAAAAATCTTGCAACATTCTGCTTCCACACGAAAAATGATATAGAAAAAAAAGCTATTATAATTTATGCTTTTCCTTTCTCATGATAATAATAATAATAATAATAATAATAATAATAATAATAATAACAATAATAATAATAATAATAATAATAATAATAATAATAATAATAATAATAAATTATATAGAAAAATGATATAGAAAAATGCTATAGAAAAAAAAATGATATAGAAAAATGTAAAAATATAAAAATGATATAGAAAAATTATATAAAAAAAAAAGCTTTTATAATTTATGCTTTTCCTTTCTCATGATAATCTATGCATATTTTTGTTTGCTGTTTTTATAAGCGTTTACGTTTTAGCATATAGTTTATTATTCATCCGCAAGAACAATGCATAAATATTCATATCTTGAGAACTAGTGTAAACATTTTTTTTGCGTTATGATTGTTTTAGAAAAAAATACTCAATGTTTACACTTCTACGATTCACGAATTTCAATTGTTACTTTTCTTTTCTGTTTTCATTTTTTATTCTGCTGATTGGGTGCATGGGATACCTGTCTGGCTCGAGGGACTCCTGATTTATGTAGGTCTTCAGTACGTCAGGGGAGCATCGTGTTGTGATTGGTGCTCGGGTCTGTATACTTTGGGAAGCCGGCACGTGACTGGCTTAGAGGGTTGTTTATCAGTCAATCGGAGAATATGATTGGCTGGAAACCTGTTGACGGCCATAGCAGGCTTAAGATGGTAATAGTGTCCACGTGTGTGTCTGTGTGTGTGTGTGTGTTTGTGTGTTTGTCTGTGTGTGTGTGTGTGTGTGTGTGTGTGTGTGTGTGTGTGTGTGTGTGTGTGTGTGTGTGTGTGTGTGTGTGTGTTGTTCAGCTTTACGATTCTTGCTGTTTATTGCGTGTGTGTTTTTGTTTGTTTGTTTCAGATTAAGGTTTGAGAATTAAAATTTGAGATTCAGATTATGTTTTCTGGTGTTAACGAAAAACCTGTCAGACATTCGTTATGACTTTATCGTTGTGTTATTATATTGTTAGAAGATTCAAAGGTCAAAGATAGAAGTTAAGTTGTACGCACTTTTTTTTATTATATATGAAAAGAAAACGTTGTATCACACACACACACACACACACACACACACACACACACACACACACACACACACACACACACACACACACACACACACACACACACACACACACACACACACACACACACACACACACACATTCACATATACATGACCTCACATACACCCACACACCCACACACCCAGAAACATAAAGCGTGTCAGAATAATAACTATGAATCCTTGTTTTATTATATTTGTATTTTTTGAACTGTTAAATGTCACGTCAGCTGGGAAAACATCCGCTTAGCATTATGATATATTAGTTAGTCTCTTGTCTCTTGTTTTCATGGCATGTGTCAGAGAGAGAGAGAGAGAGAGAGAGAGAGAGAGAGAGAGAGAGAGAGAGAGAGAGAGAGAGAGAGAGAGAGAGAGAGAGAGAGAGAGAGAGAGACACAGGTGCCGTGTGCGAGGAAGGTGATGGAAGAGGAGGAGGAAGGGGAGAGAACGTGCGTGTGTGGAAGGAAGTGATAATTTTGAGAGAGAGAGAGAGAGAGAGAGAGAGAGAGAGAGAGAGAGAGAGAGAGAGAGAGAGAGAGAGAGAGAGAGAGAGAGAGAGAGAGAGCGCACATATTCTCCTTTGCATAATGGTAAATAGACTCCCTGTAATCCTGTTTGCGTCTTGGGTTGATGTCTCGTCAACTGTATGAGTACCTGCTCAGCTCTGTTAACGCCTGGGCAGTACTCGCAGCTCCTAGGAAGGTAATGGTTGTTGTAGTTGTGGTCGTGCCGGTGGAGGTGGTGGTGGTGGTTGAGATTAGGTTTCATTTATAAAGTTGTCGTTCTTCAAGTATTATCTTGTAATTGATGCTATTGTTTTGACGGTATTTATAGTGAACACATCAGAAGTCAGAAGTAAATCGTAATGATACAAGATCATGGAGTTTGATATTATATTCGAGAGATATTACTGCTTCTGTTGCTTCCATAGCTTTAAACCTTACACGTTACATATATATTTCTTTCCTCATAGTATTTGTAATTTATTTCATTAATAACAAGACTGGGACATGGAAAAATGTATATGTAATTGCTTATGCTTTCATCTTCTAACTGATTTATATGAAAATATTTTTTCTCTATATGATTGACTCGTTTTTCTACATTTCTTGTTTTTTACACCGTATTATTTTTTTCCAGCGATCTATGCAAGTATGGTTCTAAACTACATTCATTGAGTCAAACAGTTTATTTATACTGGATATTATATACCTACTTGCTTTGTCATCCCCATATTTTCTTGAAACATTACTCCCAAGAGTTTTGTCATCAGAAATATAGATTATTAATGAAATGTGACTGTCTCGATCCGTAGAGTTGTGTTAAATATGAAAATCATTTGTAATCATTCCACGCACTTGGGAATAGGGAGGAAAATGAAAGTGATAGATGTGTAGATAGTTGTATTTAAAGAAAGATAGGTCGGTAGATAGATAGATGGATAATAGATAGATAGATAGATAAACAGACATACACAGACAGACAGACACAGACAGAGAGACAGACAGAGCATTGAAGATAAAAGAATCTGGAAAATAATGGTGAACGATGGGAGGTGAACGAAGTTAGGAAGGAAGGAAGGAAGAGTGAGGAGACGCATCATAAGGAGGGGAAGATGGGATGACAGAGGGGAAGGAAGAAGGGAAGTGGACGTCGGCAAATAGAACAGTGATGCAGGACGGGCGGCGGCGCAGTAGAATAGAATCGAGTCGGATACAAAACCAAGAAATGAAGATGGAAAAATTAAAGCAACCGACCACCACATGCCAGAGCTGAGAGAAGGACGGCAAGCAATTTTATTTCTACACATCATTTTGTTTCATCCTTCCTCCTCCGTTTCGTCATTTTTTATATACATTTTCCTTTAACCTTTTCTCCTTTTTCCTTTCTTTTTTTCTTCTTTATATAATTATTTCTACATGATATTTTTTCTTTCCCTTTTGTTTCAACTATCCTCTTCAGTCTCGACTTTTTTTATAGATTTTTTTCTTTTTCTTTTTTCTTTTATACTTTTCTCTACACGATTTGTTTTTTTCTCTTCCCTTCAGTATCGTTCTTTATATATAATATTTCTGTTTCTCCTGTTATCCCTTTTTTATTTTATTTTTTCTCTCTTTATATCCTTATTTCTACGCATCTTTTTATATCTTCCCTTTTGTTATTTATTTTACATGCGTGTTATCCAGATCCAGACTCCCCTCCAGCCTCGCCCTTATTTTAAACTTTCTCTTTTCCTTTTCCTTTCCTTTTTTAGTTTTTTTATAACTTATTTCTACGCATCTTTTTATATCTTCCCTTTTGTTATTCTTTATATGCGTGTTATCTAGATCCAGACTCCCCTCCAGCCTCGCCCTTATTTTAAACTTTCTCTTTTCCTTTTCCTTTCCTTTTTTTCTTTTTTATACACCTATTTCAACACGACTTTTTTCTCTGTCCCTTTTGTTTCACCTTTTCTGTTCAGACATGTTCTTTTCATACATACTTTCCTTTCAACAGATTAGATAGGTATGAGAATGGACAAGAAGAAGAAGTGAGAAGAAATGTGCAAGAAAAAGATAGGAGAAGAAGAGAAAGAAGGAAAGATAAATGGAAGAGAAAACGGGGTTCAATAGATACGTGGAGATAAGACGACAAGAAATAGAAGTAGTAGTTTCAAAGTAGGAATAGACAGAAAGGATTGGAAAAGATGTGAGAGAGAAATGAGGGAAGGGATATCAGGAAGAAAAATAGCAATACAACAGGAAGACGACAGCAGCGAGTTCGAGGCTGGATAACCATTCTCCCCAAACTACAATTATTCGATCACGCCTCTCGATTTAAAGGGAAGTCTCACAGCGATCAGTCTTGTTAATTGCGTCGTGAGTGAGTTGTCAGGTGAGGCGAGGAGAGACGGCCAGTTGTGAGGACTTTCCCTTTCGTTTGCCCTCCTATCAAGACCCCATCTACATCACCCAAGTTTCTTTTTTTTATGTCATTCTCTTCTCTCTCGTTTTCTCTCTTCCTTTCCTGTTTCCTTTCTGACTTTCTTCTTCATGAATTAACGTCCCCATCTTCATCACCCAATTTTCCTTTCTTTCTCTCTCTCTCTCTTCCACTACCTATCCAAGTTTCTTTTCTCCCTCTCTTCCTCCTCCCTCTCTCTCCTTGTCTTCTCTTCCTTTCCTGTACCCTTTTTGGCTTTCTTCCTCTCGAATTATCCCTTCCATCTTCATCTCCCAAGTTTCTTTTTTGTCTATCTCTCTCTCTCTTCAACTCCATTTCCAAGTGCCTTTTCTCCCCCTCTTACGCCTCCCTGTCTCTCCTGCTCTCCCACTTCCTTTCCTCTTTCCTTTCTGACCTCCATCTTTCACCTTCATCACCCAAGCATCTTTTCACTTTATCTCTCTCTCTCTCTCTCTCTATCTCTCTCTTTTGCACTTCCTTTCCTATTTCCTTTCTGGCTTTCTTGCTCATGAATTACTGCCTCCATCTGCCCCTGCCAGCGTCATTATCCCACATCATCATAGCTAACGAGGAATAACTTGACTCGCGCGGAACTTAAGGCGTCTCGAGCGGCGTGTTGCCTCCTGAAGCCTTTTATCACACCTAGATTTATCAGGTGATTACGTAATGAGAGAGAGAGAGAGAGAGAGAGAGAGAGAGAGAGAGAGAGAGAAAGTGATGGTTCTGACCTGACCTATTTGCAGGGTACGAAGTCATTGTCAAGTCTTTCATGTCACTGCTCTTCGAAATGCTTTACCGAGGTCACTTCAGGGTCTTGACTCGAGGAGGAAGTAGAAGAGGAGGAGGAGGAGGAGGAGAAGAAGAAGAAGGAAGATGATGCCTGCTGCCTGATCCTCTTTCTTTGATTTATCTTGTCCATTTCATTGCTCAATTTCCCGCCATTCATTTCATTTATCCATTCGTCAATTGCCTGATTCATTTATTCATTGCTTTATTCACGTCACGCATTTAGTATTTCTTCCCTTTGATCAGTGAAATCGTAGTTCTTATCCAGTTTATTCATATTATCCTCTACCACTCCTCTCCTTCCACTCCCTCACTTCCTCTGTTGTAATTAATGGATTCCCCGGCTTAATGATTCCCTATTTTCACGTCTTTGTCTCCATTATTAATATCCGTACTGCACGTGAGCTCCGCCGCCTTGTTATGACTTATTGACCCGTATAGTGAGCGATTAATTGATGCAGCAGCTCGTCCATTCATCATCTAGCCATCGACGGGGTTCCTGGGGTAGACGGGACGGGGTGGGATGGAGTGGGGCGAGAGAGGAGAGCGAGGCGAGGCATATTCGGGCGGGGAGCGGAACGAGACTTGGCGGTAGACTCGATGCGGTAACTCAGATCTTCCGGGAAAGCATTAATTTTCCATCGCTGTTTCGTAATATCGGCGTCCAGTTATTAGGCAGCAAATCCACAAGGCATTTCAGAGCTCGCGTCCGGCATAACTGACTTTTACAATGCAGTCTTCCACGAATTCTGGACGCGCTGAAATCAATCCTCCATTAATTGAATAATGAACGAAGGGTCTACGATTGTGTGACTTTGGTGGCGTTCAGTGGAGCATTTTCACAACGTTAGATTAGTTTCCTTTATTTGGGTTAGATTTATTGGTTGTGTTTGAGTGAGATGTTTACTTGGGGGTAGCTGGGATGTTTTTTTTTAGCAATTATCTATTAAGAAGGGAAGTTGTTGATGGGTTAATGTGAGTAGAGAGGGGAATGGAAAGGTGAATGATAGGACTAAAGGAAAAGTGAAGTAAAATAAAGTAGAGTTGAATATGGACTTTGAAGGAGTAAGTGAAGGAAAAACACTTGAAACGTAACCCATCAAGGAACTATACCTGTCAACACACACACACACACACACACACACACACACACACACACACACACACACGTACATCATCCTTCCCTCCCTTCCCCCCTCTTATCCAACACACGCCTTACCCAACACAGGTCCAGACGCTTCGCCCATCACGGGAAACGCCGCGCCACAGTCCGCTAAATTTTCTCTCCGAACTTTCTTCCACGTCCGGTAATAAATCATACGCAAGGCTTTCACTAAGTTTCCAGAAGTTGTTTTCCTACTGCGACAGATGAACGGCTTATCTTCTTATCTTCTTATTTCTCCCCCCTCCCTTCTCTCTTTTTATTTTCCCTCTGACCACGAATGGGAAGGCTGGCAGGGTAGGCCCAGGGCAAGGGAGGGATAGGCAGGGCGAGACGAGGCTGGATTTGAGTTTATCTTCATTCATCTTCGTCTTGTTTTAGGTCGTCACTTTTAATCACCTCGATCACGCAGCGTCTTCATTCAGTTGACTAGATAAAGGACGCCCAGCTTTTAGAAAGGAAAATAATAATAGGATAGCAAACCCCCAAAAGAAATATGGATCCTTCATTGCCAGAAAGTAGTGGTTGGCATCTTAATTCAGTTGGGTATATAGATAAAGAGAACCGTAGAAAAATATTGCAATACCAAACAAAAGAGGAAATAAGAAATCTTCTGCTAGAGGAAGCGAACTGCAAAGAACAAACAAACATTAAACGTAATTGGTATAGGCAAAGGGGGTAGAAGCAATAGTTGAAATTCACTGTGAAGGGAGTTGTGGTCAGATTAAGCGTATAATCCCACACTTCATAAAGCAAACAAAGAAAGCAATCACGAAATAAGGTTAGTAAATGGAGAAAGTTTAATTGTCGAAGGGCAGTAATGGAAATAATGAAGTTTTGGTTGAAGGAAGCACCACCCTACATTATAATTCGCACAGCAAACAAAAGGATAAATTAATCAAAGTTCTTTATACTGTCGAATTGAAATTACCACCATGAAGCTAGAGTTGACGTAAGCAGGAATACAACCCTTCTCGTTTCTCTTCACCTAACACCCCTTTCCCCCCCCAACACACACACCTGTCTCGTCCGGCCAGCGCTAATGAGTTTCGAGTACCTGTGTGTCGGGACGTGGGATTGGTGGGTGGCTGCGAGGCGTCACTTAGGTTTCACAACAACGGCGTGACGGCACAGGGGACGGACGGGTGTCAGGAGGGGGAGTGAAGGGAAGGCAAGCGAGGCGGGTAAGGACGCAGTGGGGAAACATGATGGGCTGTGGGGATGGGACATGGTTGATGGGGTAGACTGAAGGGGAAATGGTGGGCAATAAGAAAGACATGTATTAGAGATGAAGAGGTGAAGGAGTAAACAAAAGGCAATGATACGTAAATAGAAGGGGATGGAAGGAAGAATAAGTTTGATGTCAGGAAGAAGTAAATAAGAAAAGTTAGAAAAAAATAATTAATAAGAGATAGTAAAAATTAAAATCTGGGCAAGGAAAGGTCGAAAAAACTAGCAAAAAGACAAACGTAAATAGAAGGGGATGGAAGGAAGAATAAGTTTGATGTCAGGAAGAAGTAAATAAGAAAAGTTAGAAAAAAATAATTAATAAGAGATAGTAAAAATGAAAAGCTGGGCAAGGAAAGGTAGAAAAACTAGCAAAAAGAAACAAAAAACGAAAATATAAAAGTAGATTCGAAAAGAAGAGGAAAACAAAGAAGAGCAGAAAGGACAAATAGAAGAAAGCAAAGGCGTATGAAAACAAAAAAAAAGAGAGGAAAATATATAGCATAAAGATAAGACGTAAAATAATAGGAGACAAGTGAGAGGCAGGGAGGCGCAGGTGAAGGGTATAGGGGAACAGAGGAGAGGGAAAGTACCTGGCTGCCTCTCTCCTCATAAAACACCTGTACGTGCCTTGGTTTTCTATTACCCGGATGTTCTTGTTTCCCCGCCTCCTCTTATCACCCAACACGTCCCTTGAGAGTCCTTCCTTCCTTCCTTCTCTCACTACCTGCGCACTTGTCATTTTCCCTGTTGTTGTTTTTATATCTCTTTTCTTAACCTACTTTGCTGTTTTAGTGTTTTTTTCCTCGTCATAAAGTAAGTCCTCTTTGTTTCGCTATTTTTTTTCTGGTACTTCTTTCTCTGCCAATTTTCTATGTTGTTTTCCCTCTTTTTCTGCCCCTTCGCGTTCGTGTCCTTTTCTCTGGTGCTGTTTTTCATTCTCTTTTCTTATCCTTCTTTGCTGTTTTCGTGTTTATTTTTCTTCTTCATTAATTTTATTTTGTTTTTCTCGCTATTACTTTTTCCCTTGGTCTGTTTTATGTTGCTATTCTATGTTGTTTTTCCTGCTTTCTTGCACTTTTGCGGTTGTGTTCCTCCTTTCTCTTCACCAAAATACCTCTTTCTTCCACTGTATCATCTCCTTCATCAATCTGTTTCCCTTCTCTTTCGCTTCCCTTTTCCTCCTCACTCCTTTCGTCTTCCTCTTCTTCCCTCTGTTTTTTTCCTTCTCCTTTTTCTTCCACACAGTTGTTCGTCTACTCAGCTTTCCCTCTCCTTCTTCGTCCTTGGGTGTAACGGCCCCACCTTTTCCAGTCTACAGCTTTTCTTCACTATCCTTCTTTCCATTTCCAGTAACCTCACTAATTATCCCCCTTCCTTTTCATCGTTTTTTCTTGTTTGTTCCTACTTGAAGCTTCTTTATATCCCTTTTCTAGCTATTTTATTTTTCCCTTTTGCTTTCCGAATGTCGTATGTTCTTGCACCGTTCCCCTTTCAGATTTAATTTTAGTTTCTTTATCAATATTGGCATTGCTTCCTTTCCTCGTCTTTTTCTTCACTCTCCTTCTATTTTTCCTCCTTATTCTTCGTTCATGCAGTTAGATTTCGTTCCTTTCTCTTCCTTTTCATTCCTTTACGTTCCCTTCGCTTCTCTTCATTTCCCTACCCGTCACATCCCATTGCGTCCCGTCACTTCCCATCCCTTTCTGTTCTATCTCTCCCAATCACTTCGCTTAACCCTCCATCCTTCAGGCTTTCCCTCCTGAGCCCGAGATCTTTACATTCTGCATCTTAATCCAATTACTCTTCGTGTCCCTTTTCCGGAGACCCTTGTTATTCCTTTTCCCTTGCCCGCGCTATCTTCAGCATCTCATATCTTTTTCGTTTTAGGATTTGCTACTAGGAATTTTTTTTTTCTACCAACTTCGTCTTCTGGTGCTCTGTTCATTCATTTTCCATCTTCCTCATTTTCCTCTGTCTTCTATCATTGCCTCTTCCTGTCTTCTTCCGGCCACACCTTCCTTTTCCTCCACTCCCCTTCTTCCTTCTTTTTTTCCTCTTCTTCCTTCTCCTCCTCCTCCTCCTCCTCCTCCTACTTCAATTCATTCTTCTACTATAAACTTATCCGGTCGTTTCGGTTTTCCCCTCCATTCTTCCTCCTTATTAACCTCATTCTTCAATCTGTTTCCCTTCTCTCTCGCTTCCCTTTTCCTCCTCAATCCTTTCGTCTTTCTCTTCTTTCCCTTCTTTCCTCCTCCTCCTCCTCCTCCTCTTTCTTCTACAGAGTTGCTCGTCTGTTTCACTTCCCCTCTCCTTCTCCTTCCTACTTATTGGTTTCATGCATCTGTTTCCCTCCTCCTTCTCTTCCTCCTCTTCTTCTTTCTCCTTCTCTTAGTACCTTCCTCCATCTCTTCCTCCCTTTACCACTTATCACTGTCTTTCTTTCTGTCTGTCTGTCTGTCTGCGTTTGTGTGTGTCTGCCTCTGTCTCTCTCTCTCTCCGCTATCTCTCCTCTCTCTCCACCCTCTCTCTCACCCCCTCTCTCCCTCCCACTAATACCTCCTTCCATTCCCATCATATCCCATTCATTCCTGCTCCTATTATCCCATTCCCGCTCCTTTTCTTTAACCTTCACCGTCTCCCCCATTAGCCAGCCGCCGCCCAAGAGCCGTTCACCGAAGGTTATGGCGAAAATGGAATAAGTAGATGGTTTAATAAGGGTCTTGCGTGTCCTATGATCGCTCCCAACGACTCCTCTGATGGAAGCTAAAGGGAGCGAGGTGAAGGGAATGCCAGGGAAGGGAAGGGAAGGGAAAGGAAGGGGAGGGAAGGGAAGGGTTGGGTTAAGTGGATGGGTTAAGGAGGGAAGTGTGCTACTCCTGCAAGAAATGGTTGGTTGAGGAAGAGTTTCGGAAGTGATGAGGAAGAAAGGTTAGGAGGCGGAGAAGAGAAAATGGAGGGTTCATATTGAAGGTTAAGAGAAAGGAAGCGAAGAGAAGAGAGAGTTAAAGGATAGCTGTTTGTGGAAGTGTTCGTACGTGTTAAGAGAGAGAATTTTAAGGATAAGGGTAAGTGAGAAATGAGGTTAGTTATTAGTTTAAGAGAAAAAGGAAGAGAGAAGAGAAGGGATAATTGAAGGATAGGAAGGAAGACCAATAGGATAAAAAGGAGGATTATGAAAACTGTAGAAAAGAAAGATGGAAAGGAAACTGAGGAACGTAGAGATAGAATAAAGGAAGTAAGAAAAGAGGAATAGCAAAATTGATAAGGGAAAAAATGATGAAAATAAAGACGAAAATAAAGCTAGTAGGGAAAAAAGTGGATAGTTAATGAGAATAAAAGAGGGATAATAACTGTAACAAAGGAGAAAAGAGGAAGAAGGAGAGAAAGTAAAGTGGGAAGAGGGAGAAAAGGAAGTAATGGGAAGCAAGAAAGAGCAAAATCAATATGTAAAGGTATTCTTGTGTATGTGTGTATAAGTTTGTAGAGGCGGAGGAGGGAAGGAGGAGGGGAAGGGGTTGGTGTGTGTGTGTGTGTGTGTGTGTGTGTGTGTGTGTGTGTGTGTGTGTGTGTGTGAGAGAGGAGAGAGAGAGAGAGAGAGAGAGAGAGAGAGAGAGAGAGAGAGAGAGAGAGAGAGAGAGAGAGAGAGAGAGAGTACAGCAGGGTAGACTCAACACACACCATCCATTAGCAAGGCACAAAACATACCATTACCTTTACATTTACCTGTTAATTAAGTTTACCTTCCATACACCTGTCTATTGCACAACACCTTTACTTTCCCCTCTCTTGCGCGTATCATTTATCTCGCGCTCCTCCTGTTGTTTATCTTCCTATCATTCCTTCACTGCTCACTTCCACATAAATATGATCGGTCCCGCCCTTTCCCGGGTTTGGCTTCTCTCTTCTCTAATGTACCTTTCTCCATATCTAATCCTCCCTCTTTCTTTACCTCCTCCTCGCCTTGTTTTTCTAATTTTTCTAGTCTTTTTATCTTCCTTTCTCAACATTGCATTTTCCTTTTTTTTTCATCCCCTGCCTTTCTTCCCTTTTGTACCTTTCATATTCACCTCCTTGTCTCTCCTTTCAGTTCCCTATCCTTTCCATTTTCATCTTACTTTTTTCTCCTTTTTCATCAGTAATCTCTTTTCTTTCGCTCCTTTTTGCCCATCTTCTCTTCTCCGTCTTTACCTTCCAACTCTTACCAACCAGTTCCCCCCTTCCCATTTACTCTTCTTTCGCTTTTCTCCCTTTCTTCTTTTTCCTCCAACTCCTTTTCATTCTTTCTCCTTCCATAAGTCCATACCGCTTTTCCCCATTTCCATTTTTTTAAGACTTTCGAGATGGGCTGTGGCGCCTTTACCTAGTACCATCAATACATCACCCCATCACTTATCTCCCCTCCTCTATTCTTACTCCTCTTTTTTTCATCTTCCTCCACTCCCACTCCCCCTTCAGCATCCCCCTTCCTCCCATCACCTGCTCCATAAACCGTTCATTGCGCCATTATTCGCGGAAGCCCCTTAGTGATGGTCTTGAGATTAGTACCCATTGATCTTGGGGCCTTGAGGCATTTCCTCGGAGGCTGATGGCAGGATTAGTATGTGCGAAGGAGATGAGAGACAGACAGACAGACAGACAGACAGACAGACAGAGAGACAGACAGACAGACAGACGGACAGACGGACAGACAATCAGACAGTCAGACAAACAGAAAGACGGGGATAGAGAGGAAGAAAGAGAGCAGGAAAGCACTAAAGAACGAGGTAGGGAGAGAATAAATAAATAAATAGAGAAAAAAGAAAAAAAGAAGGAAAGACAGACAGACAGAAGCACAAATAGACGGACAGACAAACAGACAATGACAGATAAAGAAAGACAGCAAGCAAGCAAACAAACAAGCAAACAAGAAAGAACGAACGAAAAAGAAAAACAAAGATAAGAAGAGAAAGAATAAAGAAAGAAAAAAAAAGGAGGGAAGAAAAAAAAACCGAACGAGAAAGAAAAAAAGAAAGACAAAGATCACGTTAAAGACTTAAAAGCTTATGAGAAAGATAGTTTAGTAAAGAAAAACTCAAAATGATGTGTCAAAAAAGAAAGAAGATAAGCTATTAACATATAAGTGAAAAAATTAGGAGGTGAGAGTAATTGAATGTTAGTAAAGATGAGAGGTAATAAGATAGAGATAAAGAAGAGGAGGAGGAGGAGGAAGGGGAGGAGGAAACTGACGAGAGAGGGACCATGTAAGAAAATGATGGGATGGGCGAAATGGAGGAGCAGTGAAATATGTGATGGGAAAGAGATAGAGAGAAGGAGGGAGAGAGAGGGAAGGAGAGAAGGAGGGAGGAAGAAGTTAATAGGGAGGGAGAACGGATGGGTTTGGTAGGAAGAGGAAGGGAAGGAGTGGGGGAGGGAAGAGTGATGGAAGGGAAATGGAGGAATGCTGGGGAGGAAATGGAGGAGTTCATGGGAGGCGGTGGACCTTTCCATAACAAGTACTCAACGTGTTATGGAGGTACAGGAAGGAGGGAGGGAGGGAGGTAGGTGGGTGGGTAGGTTCTGTAGGTTAGAAGGTAAGAAGATAGAGAGTAAAGAAAGGAGGAAAGGAAAGAAAGAAGGAAGGGAGGGCGGTAGGAAGGAAAGAAGAAAGGAAGGAAGGAAGGATAGAAAGAATGAATGAATGAAGGCTAGAAGTGAGTAAGTTTGGAAGTTAGGAAGGAAGGAAGGATAGAAGGAATGAATGAATGAAAGCTAAAAGCGAGTAAGGAAGGAAGAAAAGGAAGGAAGGAAGGAAGGAAAAAAGGAAGGAAGGGAAGGAAAGAAGGAAGATAGAAGCAAAGAAAGGATGAAAGTGAGGAAGATAATAAAATGTGAACGAAAGGAAGGTAGGGAGGGAGAGAAAAACGGAGATGTAGGAGGGAAGGAATGAAGAGAGGGAGTGGAAAGTGGTCAGTGATGTCGCTTTTGTTGTTGTTATTGTTAGTGTTGATATATTGTTGACACATTTCACTCGTTTTCCATTTCTTTGCTATACTTTCATCCATTCCTTTCGTACTGACCTCATCACCGTCCCACACACACCAGCAGTATCGGAAAAATATAGTCTTTTTTTATTTTGTTTCATATATATTGATCTTCTTCGTTCGATTATAAATAAGTTGTTGCCGGTCATAAGTAATAACAGATTTTTAGGTCACTTTCAGTAACGTAATTTGTTCTGTTTTAATCGGTTCAACGTTCTACGAGGGATGTCAACAATTCAGTACTAAAAATAATATAAAAAGCAGATAGACTGATACAAACATACAAATATATAATACTATTTTAAGCCAATCTTTTTTTTAGCTCTCAACCCTACTCCCCCCACTCACGCACACACGCACATACATACATACATACATACACACACACACACACACACACACACACAAACACACACACTGACTAGCACCACTCAGTCAAGGGCTCATGAATCACCAGCTGTCGGCGATACATTCTCTCTCTCTCTCTCTCTCTCTCTCTCTCTCTCTCTCTCTCTCTCTCTCTCTCTCTCTGTCTGTGTGTGTGTGTGTGTGTGTGTGTGTGTGTGTGTGTGTGTGTGTGTGTGTGTGTGTTATTTTCGGTTTTCCTATTTTTTTGCCGTTGTAAGTGACCCGCGTGAATGGTACGGATCTGTTGAGAATAAAGGGGAAAGGTGTGGGACCGTGACAAAACCATAGAATTCCCTATTTGATTTTTGTATGAGTATTTTTTTATTCAGTTTCATATGAAGGGATCTTGCCAAATGAATAAGACTATTAGAGTTATTTTTATGTTAGGCTCAAAGTAAAGCGCCGGAATTGTTTCATGATGGGGCCTGTTGGTCGGACCTATCCCGTTAGTGGCGCAGGTAATTGCTTTTATAGTGACGTCCTTCTTGCTTGGCTTATGTTGCTCCCCGAAGAGAGTTTAGCTTGAGTCCGGGTTGATAGGTGGTCATCAGAACAGCACTGATTGTATTATTTGCATCATTGTTTGTTGTATATATTTTGGTGTGTTGTGTATTTCATCAAGATATGTTCTGCTATTATTTGCGTTCTAAGTTTAATTGGTAGTTTCTCATATTGTGCGTTTTATTATTTAACTCGTTTTATTTTTATTTTTTTTATCCGAGGAAGCGTGATGCACTTGTCTTGTCCACTCTGTTGTTGTGAATCTTTTGTGCCTCTTTTAACCCGGTAGCAGCAGGGATCATGTTTCTTAATGGTCCCTCTAAACGAGAAAAATGAGAAAAAATCATCACTCACACAAACCATTTCAAAATATATATCTAAGCATTTGTGATCAGTTTATGTATCATCTATTTTGGGGAAGTTTATATCATGGCACAAATTTGGCCCGTCACTGCTACACGGTAAAGCCACAAATTTGGCCCGTCACTGCTACACGGTAAAGCCACAAATTTGGCCCGTCGCTGCTACACGGTACAGCCACAAATTTGGCCCGTTGCTGCTACACGGTACAGCCACAAATTTGGCCCGTCACTGCTTCACGGTAAAGCCACAAATTTGGCCTGTCGCTGCTACACGGTAAAGCCACAAATTTGGCCCGTCGCTGCTACACGGTAAAGCCACAAATTTGGCCCGTCGCTGCTACACGGTAAAGCCACAAATTTCGCCCGTCGCTGCTACACGGTACAGCCACAAATTTGGCCTGTAGCTGCTACACAGTAAAGCCACAAATTTGGCCCGTCGCTGCTACACGGTAAAGCCACAAATTTGGCCCGTCGCTGCTACACGGTAAAGCCACAAATTTGGCCTGTCGCTGCTACACAGTAAAGCCACAAATTTGGCCTGTCGCTGCTACACGGCAAAGCCACAAATTTGGCCCGTCGCTGCTACACTGTAAAGCCACAAATTTGGCCTGTCGCTGCTACACGGTAAAGCCACAAATTTGGCCTGTCGCTGCTACACGGTAAAGCCACAAATTTGGCCTGTCGCTGCTACACGGTAAAGCCACAAATTTGGCCCGTCGCTGCTACACTGTAAAGCCACAAATTTGGCCCGGCGCTGCTACACGGTAAAGCCACAAATTTGGCCTGTCGTTGCTACACGGTAAAGCCACAAATTTGGCCCGTCGCTGCAACAGGGTTAAATCTTTCATCAATTTCATCCACTCCGTCAAAACAGAGCCCACCAGATAGCAGTAGCTTCGCCATGGCTGCCAGGACGCGCTCCGACACGCTATTCCCTAATCATGAGTTGTGACGCTTTCCCTGGACACATGTTTTCGGCCACCGGGATATGGAATGCAATCAAATGCGCTTTTTCCATCAACACGTTAAAAGTGATTAATGATTATCGAAAAAAATTAATGACCTAGCTACCCACGTTATGTTGTTAAAAAAACGGGATGTGTAGATAGTTAACATTTTCTTTGACACACGAGATAGAGATAGTAAGTAGATATATAGATAGATAAATATATAGAGATAGAGAAAGACAGACATGGATATATAGATAGATAGATAGATTGATAAATAGATAGATAGACATAATAATAGTTAGATACATATAGATAGATAAAAAGATAGAAATGCATATATAGACAGATAGACAGATGGATAGATTAATAGATAGATAGATGGAGTGTTAGGCATACATACATACAGACAGACAGACAGACAGACAGACAGACAGACAGACAGACAGAGTAGACGCAAGACAATACCACCTGGCTGTAAAGTGAACCTGCCTTCTATTTAATTAACGAATCACTTATGTACTTTTCCTTTGTCTTAGCACGACCTAGACATTTCCTATTCATTAAACTCATAAAAAGGAGAGAAAAAACAGCCGGGTATCCCTTCAACCGTTAATTATTTCCAGGTTACGTTTTCTTTTCCCTCTCGTAAAGTTTGAGCAAGTACTCTTTACCTCCCTTTTTATTTTTATTTTTACTGCCGTCCCTGTTTGCTCGGTTTCGTAATCTCTAGTTTTTTTTCCCTCTCTTGAACTCTCCTTTTTTATCTTGCTCATGTAACCAGTTCTCAACGGTTCTTTGTTGTGTGCGTGTGGTTTTTTTTTCCACTCTTTCCTTTTTTCTTTTTCGTATTTGTCCGCTTTTTTCAACTTGCCTGGTTTCGTATTCTACTGTTTTATCCTCAGCTCTTTTTTTTATCAGAACTAACTCTCAACCTTTTTTTTGTATGGTCCTTTTTAACTCCTTTCTGCCTTGCCTTTTCTCCCAATTGTCTACATTTTCACTTTGTCTTGTTTCGTAACGTTTCTTTTTTCTAATCTTCAAATCTACTTTTTATGCCACTCTTTACTTTTGTCTATTATGGGAGCGGTGAGTAGCGGGCTTTTTTTTTTCTCTTCACTCTTTTCGTTGCCCTTGAGTCGTCTCCTTTGCTGAAAAAAAAAGCGCATTGAAGTACCTCTTAATTTTTATTTTATTTCTATGCCCCCTTTTTAAACATTCTCTAGCTTTGCCTTTTCCTTATTTCTCCACTTTTTCAACTTTCCTCGTTTCGTAATCTCTTTCTTTTTTCAATCTTCATCTTTACTTTTTTGTGCTCGTTGAATTACCTCTCAATTTTTATTCTATTTGTGTGTTTCTTTTTCTCCTCTCCAGCTTTTTCTCTTCCTTATTTGTCCACTTTTTCAAGTTGCCTCGTTTCGTAATCTGTATCTTTTATCATCAGCACTACTTTTTTTTGTTGCTTATAACCATACTCAATTTTTTTTTTTCTATATATGTATCCTCCCTTTTTTCTCCTCCTTTACTTCATTTGTCTGTATTTTCAGCTTGCTTGGTTTCGTAATCTGCTTTAATTTTTCTCCTCTACCTTTTTTTTATGCTCATTGAACTACCTCTCAACTTTTACGTTTTTGTGTCCTTCCTTTTTAGCTTTGCCTTTCCTCCATTTGTCTACTTTTTCAGCTAGTTCGGTTTCGTAATCTTCTTTTATTTTTCTCCTTGAGCTCAATTTTTTATGCTCACTCAACTACCTCTCAATTTTTATTCTATGTCTGTGCTTCCTTTTTCTCTTTTCTAGCTTTGCCTTTCCTCCATGTCTCTACCTTTTTTTCAGATTTTTGCTCATTCAACTACCTCCCAACGTTTATTTTCTTTGTTTACTTCTTTTTATCCCTCTTTTAAGGCTCTTTAGCTTTTCCTTTCCCCGAACTGTCTACTTCAATATTTTTGTGTGGGGTAGTCTCCTCTTTTTTCCCCTCTTCAGCTCTACCTTTTTCAGATTTGACCGTTCCTCAGGGTTTTTTTTTTCTCTCCCCCGTTTTTTCTCTCCTCAAGGCTCTCTTCTTTTCAAACTTTTACTCCGTGGCATTTTCTCAGCAGCCCCTTCTCGAATTTTATGCCTCAAAAACCACTTGTTCCACTTGTTTTACTGTATTTTTTCCATATCTACATGTTTTGTTTTCTACTTTCTTTTTAGTTTGTGCGGTTTTTCATTTAGTTTGTGTCTTATGTATTTATTTGATTATTTATATTCATTTGTTATATATTTTTTGACACAGTGTACACAAATGCACGCAGTCTATTACCCAAAAAGGACGAAATTAGGGCGTATATTGCAACTGAGAAACCAGATGTGGTAGCCATCACAGAGACTTGGGCCAACTCTGCACATCTAGTATCTGAACTGTCATTTCCCGGGTACGAAAGCTTCCAAAAAAATCGAATGCACAAGAAAGGAGGAGGAGTAATTTGCTACGTAAAAAGTACGCTCCCTGCCATAAAAATAGACAAACAGGACGCAGAGAATTACGACTCCGTCTATGTGGAAATAACTGCGAATAATAAGAAACTAACACTTGCGACCGTATACAGGCCTCCAAAACAACAGGCAGCCGATGACACTGCCCTGTACGAAGAGCTTCACTCTTTAACACAAAGTAAAGAAGCAATAATAATTGGGGACTTTAATTGCCCTAACATTGACTGGGGACAATTGACTGGAGATCAAGAGGGTAACAGGCTTATAGAAATGGTGGAGGATTCGTTCCTCACTCAAGTTGTAACTCAACCAACAAGAGAAAACAATCTGCTGGATCTGGTATTAGTAAGCGACCCCGACCTCATTCGCGACTGTGAAGTTGGTGAAAAATTAACGGTTGCGATCACCACTTAATCCGTTTCAATGTCAACATAAGTCACAAACTCGTAGACAATCCGTCAGTGATACCAGACTACAAATGCAAATTTCAACCTAGCCCGTGAGCTGCTTCCCTCTGCGACCTGGGACCAACTTCACCTAACCGACAATACAATCGACAACGTGTGGAACAACTTCAAAGATAAGCTTTTGGGAGTAGAAAAGGCTACAGTGCCGACGAAACCCAGGCGAGTAAATGGTGCCGTAGATCCACCGTGGATGACCAGAGAAATAAAAGGGCGGTAAACTTAAAAAAGGAATTATAACCTAATGAAAGAGAATGACACGGCCGAAGCCCGTACTCAGTACCACAACAGCCTCAGAGCTTGTCGCACCCTTATTCGGAGTAGTAAACGCAACTACGAAAACAAATAGCGCGTGACATCAAGACAAACTCAAAAAATTCTTCACATACATCAGATCGAAAAGAAAGTAAAATCCAATATTGGTCCCCTGACAGACGAGACTGGAGCTGCAACTCAGGACAGTAAACAGATGGCCAGAATCCTCAACAGTAACTTCGCATCCGTATTCACAGTCGAAAACATCGAAACCATGCCCGAGAACCCTGACCCGCCGAGGGGAATCACGCCCCTGAAAATTGACTCAATATGCGACCAAGAAGTGAAAGAGTATTTGGATAAACTCGACACGAACAAGTCAACAGGACCTGATGGTTTGTCCCCGCGGTTATTAAAGGAGCTTAAACAACAAATACTTCAGCCACTCACTAACATATTCAACCAGTCTGTTCAATTGAAAAAGGTCCCGGAAGACTGGAAGATGGCGAACGTAACACCAATTTTCAAAAAAGGAGACAAAAGCGTTGCATTAAACTACAGGCCCATAAGTTTGACATCAGTGGCAGGAAAAATACTCGAAAAGATTATTAGAGACAAACTTGTTAAGTTTCTAGAAGACAATAATGTAATCTCCGACACCCAGCATGGCTTCAGAAACAAGCGCTCCTGCCTAACGAATTTATTAGACTTCTTCCAAGGTATATATAAGAACTGGGATGCCCACATCCCCAGTGATGTTATATACCTGGACTTTCAGAAAGCCTTCGACAAAGTACCGCACGAGCGACTCCTTAAGAAACTGCACTCGGCGGGCATTGGAGCCAATCTGATCGCGTGGATAAGAGATTGGCTCACCGACAGAAAACAACGAGTACTACTCAACGGACAGCCTTCCGATTGGCTTCCAGTCACTAGTGGAGTGCCTCAAGGGTCAGTGCTGGGACCCATTCTCTTCATCATATATATCAACGACCTCGAAGCAGGACTGAAATCCACAATATCGAAATTTGCTGATGACACTAAGGTGGGGGGAAAGGCCCTCACAAAGACCGACTGCGAAATCATTCAGAAAGACCTCAATCACATTATCGAATGGTCGGAAAAATGGCAAATGTCTTTTAATGTTGACAAATGCAAAGTCATGCACATTGGGTCCAGAAATAGTAACCATGAATGGGAGACCTCTGCAAGCGATGCAGGAGGAAAAGGATCTTGGAGTCACTATCAGCAGTGACCTGAAACACGCGAATCACTGTAAAAAAGCATACAACAAAGCCAACACTATGCTCGGGTTCATAGCGAGGAACTTCGAGTGTAAAACGCCAGACGTGATGCTATCCTTGTATAATTCCATGGTAAGACCGCACCTCGAGTATGCAGTACAGTTCTGGTCTCCTAATTACAGAAAGGACATTGATTTACTGGAAAGGATTCAGCGACGCGCCACGAAAATGATACCAACCTTAAGGGCTCAACCGTACGAGGAACGACTCAAGCGACTCAATCTCTTTACATTAGAGAAAAGACGCCTACGAGGAGATATGATTCAAGTCTTCAAGTATCTGAAAAAATTCAATAACGTCGATTACTCCAATTTCTTTGAATTGCAAACCAACCTAAGAACTAGAAATAACGGTTTACCCATTCAGTCTAAGCGATGTAACACAGACATCGGAAGGAGTTTCTTTTCAAACCGAGTCATCCGTCACTGGAACAATCTTCCTTCAGAAGTAGTAAATGCGAATACTATCAACTCCTTCAAATATAGAATCGACCGTCACTTCGCTGCGTCGGGAGTAAACTGAATATTGAGTTGCTTTCATCTGCTCCTCAATATCGAGGTGCTTTCATCTACTCCTCAATGTCGAGGTGCTTTCATCTGCTCCCCAGGCCCCAGGCTGTCGAGCAGATTAAATCACCAAAGCGGGCAACCTCGTAATGAGCCAATAGGCTTTCTGTTGCCTGCGTTTCCATGTTTCCATGTTTCTGAAGATGTAATCTTTGAACGCAGAGGCGGCAAGTTCTACTCAGCTGGAAGAACTGAGCTGCAAATCGTCCGGGACAGACGTCACACTTAAGGTTCGAAGGCATTGTTAGAAATTTAAGCGAGTTAACAGTTTGGGCAAATATTAAAAGCGCTTTCGAAATAACTTAAATTGTGACCATAAATTGAATTGTATAAAAATTGTGCATGGAAATTAGATACTGCTGTGTTAGATGCCTCCAACACTGGGAGCTCGCTCCCACAGGGTCTTGAAAACGCCTCAAAGACCAATCGCTTGTCCTGAGCCTCGGTCACGAGAGAGACTTTCACAACCCGGCGCTTTTCAGCTATTGTCCTCGAAGTTTTGTCCCATAGAACGGGGCCGGCGTAGTCACACAGAGCAGAGCTGGCAAGGGAGGAGAGGAACCAGCAATTCGTTCCCACTTTCCGAAACGTCTAACCCAACTCTGCGACCCTTTCGAGGCCTGGCCAGTGGCACCTGTCACCAGGTGTTCTCCACCAACTCTAGAAAGTATCAGACGCCCTTCCTGAGAGACC